>NC_091456.1:123206427-123506427 GCF_027789765.1 Dendropsophus ebraccatus
CATAGAGTCGAGTTTGTCAAAGCCAGCAAGTAGTCGGGTTATCATTTGTCACAAATTAGGACAAGATCACCATGTCTGACTATGTGATCACATTGCAAGGCAAGTTTAGCTGTATTGTCTTAACCTGGAGACTTATCACAATACTCAACCAGCTCTGCTACTCTGTATTGCTCATTTGTACCTGATATTTATTTGCACAAAATAAACATGACTTTTTCCATGTCGGGCCCTTGATTTGATAACCATGGTAGCCTTGGGTAAGGTAACCCTGTAACACATTGCATAATTAGGGTTTTCCAGTATTAATATGCCATATGTCTGAAAACTAGTTATCTGATCATTATTGGGATAGCATCAATATTGCTTTTGAGCCATTGACCCTTAGACAGGGCAGCTCAATAGGGTCACAACTGGGTGTTAACATGTCCATATTTTTAAGCTATTTTAACCTCTATCTTTTGTTTCCTCTATTTAGTATATTTAAGATACATAAGGTGCTATTTAATGTATTGGTACAAGCCCCATACAGTCTGCGAGGTTCTACAAATGTTTTGCGGCCTGAACCATGAGTGATCAGGGAGGTTCTCAGTGGCTTCTCCCCATCCCACTGGCCTTGACTAATAGACATCTTCCTATACCCAACAAGGGAGTGATCTATCAATTGAGGCTGGTGGGGCAGGGAATGTGGGGATCTGTCCCAATGACTTGTGGTTCAGGCAGCATTAAACGGATAATAGGTACCCATTAACTATATGGTTCTTATCTATGATATAGAGCAGCTTCATGGACAAACTAGTATCCAATGCCGAGGACAAATCAGAACTGAAATGTCCAGTGTTACCACAAGCTATAAAAATTATATAGAATTATATTGTAATTCTTGTAATAGGAAAATTTGAGGCGATGAAAGTAGTAATGTGCAATATGGTATCTTAGAAAACATTACATATTATTGTTATTATTATTATTATTATTATTATTATTATTATTATTACTACTACTACTACTACAAGGTTTTACTAGTGTAACATATAGTATACTCAGACTATACAGACAATGACACCTTCATAAATTGACATGGATGTTACGGGACAATAACTTCTGGTGACATTACACTGAATGCTCTGTGCTTTATCAATGTAATATTACACTTTCTTCGATGAGACATTCCAGACGAGTCCACAGAAGTGGAGCATTAGCACCATGAACCCAAATTAGGAGCCTCCTTTGTTTAGTTGCTAGTCATGTTACTGCTGCATAACATTGAGAGATTTAGAAAAACCAGTCAATGAAACAGGATCTGAATTTGTATGTCTGTGCAACCACTGGAATCTTTCCAAACCAATGTCTTAAAGTCTGATTCAGCACCCTATGGGCTGTGTGCTCATTTCTTTATAATCCTCTCCTGAATGACAAGATGTCAATGCAGGACAGTCTGGAATGCAGACACATTATGGAGGTGCCACAGAATCCCCATGGCATGACTGTTACTTTATATTAGGACTGAATATATTACTAAGAGATTACTACAGATTACCTATATTGTCTGTAAAGCAAAGGATTTAGCAAGCTGGCTACATGCATACAGCAAACAATGCATAATGCATCTACAGTATAGTACCAGAAGAATCATATGCATTCGACAATCTGACAAGCTGAATAAGAAGAGTGGTGATATTATTGCAGTCAAAAATAAAGTATCTTCTACTAAATGGTGACTTACACCATTTAAAGGAGTTATCTATCTTTTATAAACTGTTTTCAAAGGGCCCTAAACAATTAAAAGCAACAAAACCTCAGTAACTCAACTCTCACACAGTGAACCTCCGATCAGCCTCCAATTGACATTCCTGTCTTCTTGCTTGAGTGGATGCAGTGTTCCGGCCACAGCCGCTGATTCTGCAGCTCCATTTTTGAAAAGGCAGTGCCTGGTACACTAGTATGTCAGCATGCCAGGCTTGGCACACTTGTATGTCAGCGTGCCAGGCTCTACCTCTTCAAAGATGGAGCCGCAGAATCAGTGGCTCCAGTGTCAGCTCAGCCAATCAGCGGTTGAAGCAGTGTCCCTGCTCAGCTGCTGATCAGAAGAAGACCAGGACTCCCAGCTAACATCTATCCGCAGGGGGTTTTGCAAAAAAAAAAACCCCAAAAAAACACCATGGCGTTTTTACTAAAAAAAGAGGCAGTATTAAGTGAAGTGAGTCAGTCAGGATTCAGTGGTATCAACCAAAACAGATTACATGTTTTCTAGAATCGTATAGAAGTTGAGTCTCCTTGGTTTTTGTAGGAAAAACCATTTCCATCATTGCTTGGCCTTCTGCCTGCCCCTATATTGTTCACTTGCTGTAAAATGCCTTTAGAGGTGTTGTGGCCCAATGAGACACTCTGAACTACTCATGTATGCTATACTGATGTTCACTCCAGTCTCCACTATCATTTCTACAGAACTAATGGTGTGTTTACACAGACAGATTTATCTGACAGATTTTGGAAGCCAAAGCCATGAATGGATTTGAAAACAGGAGAAATCTCAGGCTTTCCTTTATGACCCATTCTCTGTTTATAGTCTGTTCCTGCCTTTGGCTTCAAAGATCTGTCAGATAAATCTGTCTGTATAAACGCAGCATACGAGAGGGATCTGTAATTTTCAGAAACACAGATCTTTGGGGGAAATTTATCAAACATGGTGTAAAGTGAAACTGGCTCATTTGCTCCTAGCAACCAATCAGATTCCACCCTTCATTTCCCAAAGAGTGTAAGGAATGAAAGGAATCTGGAATCTGATAACTTATTAGAGCAGTATAACAACCAATAACTTATAAGAGCAGTATATAATTCATACGTCTCGATATAATTAAAAATACCAACCACAAAATCCTGCAATAATTTATGACTGATGTCATAACAACTTAATATTAAATAAAATACAATAATGTCAATAGCTCAGAGGCACACACCAAGATAAGTACATAGGTAAAACTCAAATGACATAGTAATTTTTGTGCGTACAAATACATAAATAATAAAATATACGCCCCAAATAGGTTGTGTCATTACACAGGACCCAACAGGATCAAGGCACACCACCCTTTACACAGTTTTTTTCAGCATTTTAAAACACTTGATAAATGGTTTTAATGTCTTTTTTCTCTATTTTGTAACATTTGTACTGTTAATGCATATTTGCTGGCATATTTAAAGTTTTATGTTTCAAAAACACAATAAAAGGCTAAATAATGTATAGTGTATGTATGTTTTGCTACAGAACGTCTGGCCAGAGCATTGCTCCGTACTATCAAGTTTGCAACAACTTATATGGGCAATATTACTTTAAAAAGTCTAAAATTTTGATTGGTAAGAGCCAAAAGAAGTGGACACCGAACACTTTCTCTCCCAGCTCTGTGCACGTGACTGAGAGGTACATTTTAAAGCGACTCTGTACCCACAGTCTGACCTCCCCAAACCGCTTGTACTTTCAGCTGCTTTTAATCCAAGATCTGTCCTGGGGTCTGTCCGGAAGGTGATGCAGTTATTGTCCTAAAAAACAGCTTTAAACCCTATGTCAAATTGGCGTGGCCTTGAGTGTCTATGCCCTAACCTTGCACCTCCTCTCCGTCCCTTCTCCCCACCCGCTTCATCATTAAGTATGGCCCTGGCAGAATTTCTTCTATTCCTCACTTGCCTGAACACTGCACAGGTGATCCAGCCCATGTGTCGTGTTCACACAGGTGATGAATAGTACAAAACCTGCCTGGAGCATTCCTAATGATGAGGAGGGAAAGAGAGGCGGTGCAAGCCTAATGCACAGACACTCTAGGCCACGACAATTTGACACAGGGCTGCAAGTTTAAAAGTTGTTTTTTAGGACAATTACTGCATCACCTGCTGAACGGACCCCAGGACAGATCTTGGATTAAAAGCAGCTATCTGAAGGTACAAGCAGTTTGGGGAGGGTAACTTGTGGGTACAGAGTTGCTTTAAGCTATCCCTACCTATTCTAAGGGGAGCATATTACAAGGAAACACATGAGCGAAAGGAGTATCACACAAGCATTATGTGTATACTTGCAGATTTGTTTAACCTCATTTTTAATTTGTGTATTTGTCCGTATTTTTTGCGGATATGTAAAGGTGTAAACTACAGTAATACCTTGGTTCTCGAATGCTTTGATGTTCGAACACTTCAGTATTCGAACAAAATTTCCCCCTGAAGTTTTGTTAGCTGACAGTTATTGAGGTGTTCGGGAACACCAAGGTTACACTATGAGGGGAATCCACACTCTAAACTGATGTTCCCCTTAGAGGAAGCGGATACAGAGGCAGGAGCAGGTGGCTATTTAAATATTTGAATTTGCTGCACCACCCTTGCTTCTCCACACTGCGGGAAACAGCTCCTTCAGCCCCTGGACCCTTTCCAGGCTGCTGCCAACCCTTCTCAACCCTCAGGGAATCCCCGCTGTAAGCAGGTGGTTCCCGCAGCAGAGGCAAAGAGAGAGGCAGGGGCATGTCAAGTTTAAACTTCCTCCGCCCCTGCCTCTCTCTCTGCCTTCGCTGCAGGGAACACACTGTAAAGTATTGGGGATTCCCCTCATTAGGGGAATCCTTGCTCCTTTACAGTAACTAGTGGTGCAAAATGCACAGCCACAACCAAATCGTTCTTTAAGAAGTGGAGGAAATTTATTATTTCTTTTTTGGAACTAGAGGAAGTACAATCAGTGGTAAAACCATTCTGTAACACTTCATGGTACCTCCATGCAGATATAGGAGGTTCTCTTGGTGCTCTCCGTCTTCCGGACTAGTGTTCGGATCGGTCTCTGGGGTGGATTGTGGCCTCACTTCACAGGAAGGGAAAGGGGGTGGGGGTGAGTTGGAGAGGAATTGGGTTGTTTATTGTGGGAGAAAATGTTGGTATGTTAAAGACTTGATTGATTGTATTTTATGACTGTAATCCTTTTCAAATGCCTACAACTAAAATAAAAATATGTTTGGAAAAAAAGCCACTTACTGCTAGGCTTTACACTTTGTGGGCCAGGTGCTTTGCAGCTATCCCATGGAGTGTAAAAAACAATTAAAGACATTTACATTGTTTCCTATGGGAACACACTGCTCAGTTCTCTAACTGCTCGGTTCTGGAACAGCCTTCCAGAACCAATTCGGTTCGAGAACAGAGAAGCAATAGTCAAAATGATGACACTAGCTAGAATTGCAGATTCGTATTTTTTGGCTGCTGTTACGGAGGTAAATTCCATCTGCAAGGAAAATGGGTCCTATGGACTTTTATTGTTGTGTTTGTGACGCAATTACGGTCCACATTAGGGCTTGTCAGTTTTTGCGGCACAGATTACAGATTTGTAAGACTACTAATAGTCTGATTGCCCAATAGAAATCAATGGGCCCTAAATTTGTCCGTAATTGCGAATCTGCAGCTACAGAAAAACTTACAGAACATGTGAATGTAACCCAAATATATAAACAATAAAAAAAAGACTCACAACATAATGACCTAAATTATAGAATCTCTCTGAATATAGTTAAAGAAGTAACAAATAATTGCATGAACTGCATGTCAAGTGGAACTATAGCATGACTGTTGTCTACAGATTATAAGCCTAAAAGGAATAAATGTAGTAAAAGTCCTACTTTACTTGGCTGTATTGCTAGTATATGTAACATTCCTGAATATGGTGTATATCATTACTACTGTAAACAGTATTCTCAGACAGTGAGCAGAAGACAGGCAGCAACAGCTGTGTACTCACCACTGGAGCAGTTGGGTCCTCCCCATCCCGGCTCACACTGACAGGTGTTGGGAGCTATGCAGCGACCGTGAACACATTTATCTGCACAGTGAGCTGTCACACATCAAAAGAAAGACATGAGTAAACCAAACAGCACCAAATGTTCTTTCATCAAATCAGGACAATTACATTTAATCATCTTTTTATAATTTTGTACCAACTGGGTATTATTTCTTTATCTCTACAACTTTGTTATATATCTGAAATAGAGCAAAAACCATGTAGGTTCTAAATAGGGATAAGCGAATTTACAGTAGGAACAAAGCGCTTCGCTTCGTTCCTACCGGCATTCTGCCAATTAGTCTGTGGTTCTTTGAAGTGTGCTCTGCTCCGTGCTACTCCTCTTAAGTGCTGGGAAAATATGGATCCCATACTGGGAAAGTCTCCCAGTTTCCCGGGACTGGATTCATCTTTTATCCAGCACCTGGGAAAGAGCAGCATGGAGCGGAGCAGACTTCAAAGCCCCACAGCCCATTGAGTGTAATACAGATAGAAATGAAGCGCTTTGCTTTGTTCCTACTGTAAATGTGCTTATCCCTAGTTCTAAACTAAATGATGCAATACAGAGCTGGATGATGTATTCAGGGTCCTTTTTGAGAAATGAAGGACTTATGACTAGTAATAGTAGTAGAAGGGTATAATAAATGGCACATGGCAGATAACAGGACTGTAAGACACTGTGCACTGTGGCTCAGGAACTTCAAGACTATGTTCACACACACAGTATTTTGCAACCAAAATCAAGAGTTGGTTGAAAGCAAAGAAAGGCTATGTTCACACACTTGAAATTGATTGTGTGGTAAGTTAAAATATGTTATATATGTGGTATTTATGACATTTGAAATTTTGTAAGTGAATATAAAAATATGTCAGAAGCAAAAATGCCAACTCATTATTAGTTGTCAGTGGCCAATGGGAGTAGTAACTGTGACAATGCGCAAAAAACAAACACAGAAAGACAAGAAATAACAGGAAACCACTGAAAATTAAAGTAGCAGAACTCTTCAATACACCAAAGAAATTTCTAATACCAGATGCTAAAACCCACATACGACAGACCAAACATGGCACAGAACACTAACACAGTATAACTCGCAGGTCATACCAAAAACATAACTGCATATGAGAATACTGACTGAAAAATACAAAGAAAAACACAATCCATCAATGTATCCAGTACCAAAACCTAGTGAACCTTTGCACTACCTCAACCCAGACACCACAAAAAACAGGCATGGCCCTATTACTGCGGCACAAACAATGAGTGCTGCCAGCACTGACTTATTACTAAGTGGAAGAAGACAACATGGCAGGAATGGCCAGCAGTTAGCAGGTATAGATTATGATAAATATGCTATACTTCCTTCTACTTTTCCACAAATAATATACATGGAAACTTTGTGACTTCCTTGGTCTTCAGTTAAAGGGGTAGTGTGGCGGTAAAAAATTATTCACAGACTAACACACATTACAAAGTTATACAACTTTGTAATGTATGTTATGTCTGTGAATGGCCCCCTTCCCCGCTTCCCACCACCCCCACCTGTGTGCCCGGAAGTGTGGTGCGCTATACTCACCTGTCATGTGCCGACACCCGTCTCCGATCTTCAGCGAGTGCAGTGTCTTCTTCGGGTGGACGGAGAACAGCTCCGACTGTCCCGAATGCCGGCCGCCCTCTGCAGCGTCATCCGATGCTCAGCCGCGATTGGCTGAGCATAACTGTGCTCAGCCAATCGCGGCTGAGCACGGTTGTGACGCGGCGGAGGGGAGGCGGGCGGCAGCGACTCGGCCGTCCGTCCGAAGATGACATTTGGCACAAGATGGTGGACGGCCCTCGACACGGATCAGGTAATGTATAATGCACCACACTTCCGGGTACACGGGTGGGGGTGTTGGGACACGGGGAACGGGGCGATTCACAGACATAACATACATTACAAAGTTGTATAACTTTGTAATGTGTGTTATTCTGTGAATAATTTCTGAGCGCTGCACTACCCCTTTAAGTGATTAGTGGCCTAATACAGCATGAAGCGTTATGTTTGAACAGCTGCTTATACAATCATACTAACAATGCCAAACTCAAATTGGGGAAACATTTACTTGGAATTCTCTCAGAAATTAGAGCTGAAATTTCTGATCCTTATAATAGATGGAGTTGGCGTTTGTAGCCTCTCTCTAGCACTAAAGGGTTAATCCTGAGTCCCCTCTCACACTAGGAGTTAGCTTATTATTTGAGTTTGGCTCACTTAACTGGCTTGCTGCCACCCAGAGTTACCAACTGAAGGGAAAGCTTGGGCACAGCAGCTGGCAGTATACACTATAGTTGTGTTTATGTAGTATTACATTTGTGCAGAGCAAATGAAGGAGCATCTATTGTTACACAGACCAAGATGAATCCAGTTCATTAAAAAGGGACACAAAGTATGAAATATGTTTCACCATGAAAGCAGAGAGGCTGGCTAGCCACTGTTTTCAACAAAAATATGTATTGTCCCAAAAGCTAAAAGTCAAATAAAATCCCTAGGGCTTGTAATGTAGAGGGTGTGTTATAGGTTATAGTTCACCCTCCCTGCCAGTTCTCCGTACACCATTATCCAGATTTCCTTACAAAGAAAGCAAAGAAAAATACATGGAGCTCCAGCTTCCCTCCTAGCATATTCAGATACTTACTAGAGCAAAAGGTTATGGGTGATAATCCTTGTATGATGGACCATATATATTATACTGGGCACACTTACATACAAGATACGCATAATACTGTATTGCTGTAGTAATTTAAGTTAGGAGCTCTATATAGTGTCCTGGACAAGCGTCAGAAAACGGCATGTAATGCTATGGCTCAGTCTATTTGTATATCACCACGCTCAAACACAATAATGTGCTTCCAAACAGACGTATTTTATTGAATGTAACTTTTTTTGCAGTAGAATGAATCCACAAGCTTTTCACAGAAACATAATTTACAAAAATGTATATCACCCAAAGTGCTATAGAGGCGGATTCCTTAGGATGGTAATTCAGTCCTGCTCCTTTCGGAGTCTGTGATCATCCATTAGCATGGCCGAGGACAGGCAAGGCGTGCAAACACGCAGCTGAATGAACATTTCAAGAGCAATGCTCCCTTCCTCATGCATACCGCAGTGCAAACTCCCACCACCATACATAGTATCTCAAATCTCGCGACACTTGTTTACTAAAAACAAAGCAGATAGTTACACTTCATTATATAAATAGCAATCATTGCAATTCTAAAGCCCCTATTACACGGGTTGACTATGAGGAGCAAACAAGCGCTGTCAGTGCTCGTTTGCTCCTTGTTCCCAGCTCGCTGCTGCCACTATTACACATGGCAGCAGCGAGTGCTTGTCGCTTAATATATAGCAGCGGTCTGCTGCCACTGCACCTATTCCGCGGAACAACAGCAGCAGATCTTTGCTGTATGAGTCGTTTGTCTTTCAACAATGTTGAAAGACAAACGACTGCAACGATCAGCCAATCGTTCTTGTCGGCTGATCGTTGTCTTCTATTACATCGCCAATAATCGTTCCGTGTCATAGGGTCTTTAGTAACATTTACTATCTGCTTAACATGAAAGGAATAATGTACAAACTACACTAAGCAGATAGTAAATGTTACTAAGAATTGCAATGATTGCTATTTATATAATGAAGTGTAACTATCTGCTTTGTTTTTAGTAAACAAGTGTCGCGAGATTTGAGATACTATATATGGTGGTGGGAGTTTGCACTGCGGTATGCATGAGGAAGGGAGCATCGCTCTTTAAGCGTTCATTCAGCTGCGTGATTGCATGCCTTGCCTATCCTCGACCATGCTAATCGATGATCACAGACTCCAAAAGGAGCAGGACTGAATCACCATCCTAAGGAATCCGGCTCTATAGCACTTTGGGTGATATACATTTTTGTAAATTATGTTTCTGTGAAAAGCTTGTGGATTCAATCTACTGCAAAAAAAACTTACATTCAGTAAAAGATGTCTGTTTGAAAGCACATTGTGTTTGAGTGTGGTGATATACGAATAGACTGTGCTATGGCTGGAGTCGAGAGCCTCCATTATACATGCACCTTGATCCCAGGTGTGCTCGTTGCAGTGATTTTAAAAGCAATCATATGGCTCTTATTTATGTGCCCTTACATGGATGCATTTGTGCCTAAGAGTACATTCACACCCCATGTCTGCCCTTCCGTCTAGAAGGGAAGCTGAGCTAGAGCCTGACATGCTTATTGACTTTAATGGACCAAATGGATTCTAACTGTGACTCTGATTCATTTTCCAAACATATACACTTTCTGTACATTCTCGAGTCCTGCACAGAAAGCATGTTGGGAAAATGGACCAAACTGAATCCCAATTAGACTCCGGTTTCTGCTTTAGCTTCTCGTTTTCACAGCTTGTTGACTCGAAACCAACACAGAGCCCAATGAAACGGCAGAAAAGTGGTGTCAATGCACCCTTACCCGGCTATGTTTACACTATGTAATGGGCATATTTCATAACAACGGTCGTTGTTGTGCAAATAATGGTTGTTGTTTCAAAAATAACGGCCATTGTTTGCACAACAATGACTGTTGTTATGAAATACGGCCATTGTTTTTACATAATGTTAACATAGCCTTTAGGGTATGTATTAACAATGGTTGTTGTTTGCCGTGTCAAACAACGGCCGCTGTTTGACATGTTCCTGCCTCAGATACTTCCATATTGGCCGCAGGAACATTATTTTATTTTATTTGGTTAGCAGGCACATTTGGGTGCACCTGAAATCCAATTAAACATAAAGGTTAATACAATGTACAGTCGTCAGAATGGCCATACATTGTGTGAACAGAGTGTGGACAACGGCCATGCAATGCTGCCTGGGCTGAAAAAAAGGGCTGCTGTTTTCATAGAAAAAAAGTACTGTGCGTGCACATATCCCCATAGGTCATCATTCTATTGTACTCTTCAATCTTCATTTAAATATTTTGACTTATTTTGGTGATCCTGGTGATTACATATCTTATTATAATCTACTTCATTATTTTATGCTTATTTTTCCTTTTCCTCACAACATTTTCACTATAGTACACATATGGTAAGGCAATAAAAAGTGTTACATAAGTTCTGTAAGTTCTACCATGCTAGGCTAATGCATTACTACATGTTTTTTTAAAACAGGGATAAGGAACCTTGGCTTTCCAGCTTTTGCAATACTACAACTCCCATCATGCCTAGACAGCCAAAGCTAAACCTTTGGCTGCCTAGGCATGATGGGAGTTGTAGTTTTGCAACAGCTGGAGAGCCAAGGTTCCCTACTCATGATCTAAAAGTTGTTAAAAGTCATACTATATTTTTATTTACTTTGTGACCCATACTGTATGCTGACAAGTTTAGTTAGATTTCTATCAAGAACTCTTGGGACAGTGTTCTCTAATCATCTGCTCATGTCAGTCACTGCCTTAGCGTCACCATACAGGAGCATGAACATCAAATCTAAAGCAAATAGAGACTTCTCCATTCCTGTGCACTATACGTTATAATGGATGTATTCTCCTACACAGATGTCAATCACTCCTGTCAGCCAGGCATTCTGCTGCAGTAAATCCTTAGAAAATGATGTGTATAACTTTCAAAAGACAGTGCCATAAAAGATGACACATGAAGTTTAGATAAAGTGATGAGATAAATGTAATTTTTATCATTCAAGGGATGTAAAAACATACTGATCCTTTTTTGAATGGTTTATATTATATACTGGCGTAAAGTTAAAATCCTTTTACTGATAAAGGGATTGCCACCATATACCCTTTCAGATCATACTGATATAAAACATTGTAGACCTGCATTACATGATTACAAATGTATTACTAGATTAAGCATCCTCTGGTGAAAACAGCTGATCTCTGGGATAAAGAAGAAGGTATATAGGACAAGACAACCGTTTCATCTTAGTGTAATTTATCTCATATCTTCAAAAAATATTCAATATTTTTAATGTTAGCAACATTTATTACCCTTCCCCCATTATGAATAGAATACATGTAGTCAGTGCTCATAATTACCACTGAACAGAAATGTGGCCATGCCTTTATGCATAGTTGGAAGAGTCAATCCCGGCACACATCAGGTAGAATTCTGCTTACTTTATTGGCATAACAAGTGCAGTATGTACAGGAGGAACTCCTGTACATACTGCACTTGTTATGCCAATAAAGTAAGCAGAATTCTACCTGATGTGTGCCGGGATTGACTCTTCTACCTATTTTTGGGATAACTCCTACCACGTGCACCATCGCTACTACAGAGTGCCGTCTTCTATCAACACAATATTTATGCATAGTTGGACATCTTCCACTAGACTTAGAAGAAGCTTCCATTGGTTTATGAGAAATAAATAAAGTTTTTGTTAAGAGCCCACAGTAGGGGAAGTGGTGAATTTAATGTCTGAGTGATCTGAAAAATGCTTCATGGTCAGAAATGACCACCTCAATCAACAGATGCCATCGATAAAACCTCACAACCCACAATGTCATCACTTTATCATGGCACCAAACTTTCTGAGCCATAAATAGTAGGCACTGCTATCCAAATGCTCATAGACTATATGCCACATGGTGAGACTAGTAAAGGCAGTCGTGAGACCAGCTGCACCACTATACCTCTGCTAACACTGACCGCCACACATAAACCAGGAAAAGTTGTTAAGATTTCTGGAAAAATACTTACGCACACACATGTCCTTGCTTTCATAAAACCCAGGACAACACTGAGATTTGCGCCGGTACATAGTTTTTTCTCCACGTCTATATGCAGTGCGGTAACTAATTCTACAGAAAACAGAAAAGTCATTAGAAATCCAAAAGTATCCCAGGATTTTTAATAAAGTGCATATGCATCAAGGTTATATTGGATTGTTAGTGGACGACTATACTTTCAGCTCACTAGGACAGATATAGTGCCTCTCTGGATGTAGCAGTATAAGTCACTGAGGAACGCCCTATATTGAATTATATCCATCTAACATATTTACACCAGAGGACATGTTACTGAGTTGGGCTTGGTTCACACTGCGTTTTTGCAGTCCGTTTAACATATCTGTTTTTAAATGGTTACTTTTAACATACACAAAATTCATACATCCGTTTTTCCCCCCATAAAATGTATACATCAAATGGACTGTATAAATGCAGTGTGAACTCAGCCTTATTATTTTGTCCAACTTATTTATTGATTTATTTATTACTAATAACTAATCTGGAACAGGTCTATGACTCCCTATTAAAGATACCTTGTCAACACTATACGAATATATATTTTACCCCATTTCCCGAATCTGCAGAAAGATACCCAATATGAAGTTCTAGATTTTGTTTTATACAGAAAGTCTTTTTGTGAACTTGTTACAGTCTGTATATTTCCTGAGGTACTGTATATAAATTAGCCAAAAACAAATTATGTTCCACGCAGGGATATCCATAGAGAAGTGGTAACATAAAAGTAAAATATTAAAACGGCTCCTCATCTAGACACCTTAGAGTTTAGACAGTCGAACCTACCAGCATTACAACAAAGCTACAATGTTGCATATAAAGCTAGTCAAGGACTAGTTAGGAGGGGAGGGGGAAGGAGGGGGAGACAGAGATAAAGGCTCACACACAGATTTTTGTGTCAACAGAAAGCAGCAGCTCAGAACTGGGCGAAGGAGACTGAATAGATAATAACAAGTTTGGAATTAATTGTTAGTCACCATGGGCAGCAGCATATGAAAAGTTATGTTTCAGTGGAATACCCCTTTATATCATTATAGGATTAAAGAACAAACTCCCCATACCACCTTTAATCCAACCACTGTCGATCACATCCCTCCATTTCACTTTCTGCAAGATTCTTGAACAGCAACAGTGGACAAATGTTATGGTAAAGCAATTACCAAGTGCCAAGGAAAGGTACTGAGTAACGCAATTCAAAGGTTACATGGACAATACATGGATAACAACTGAAAGTGATAATACACAGGCTGTACTGGGTAGGCCTGATTCTTTTATGAATGGACATTTCAGAAATGACTGGCTTACCTGTGTCTTGTGCATTTAAACCAATTTAATATATCTGTGCAGCTGGTGTAATAGACCTGGTCAAATGGATGGGCATACGATTCCTGAACTGTTACAGAGTAGCTGTAAAAAGATGTATAGTAACAATTATATTTATATGCATATCAATTCCAACAAGAAAACAATGTTTGGAATTACTCTTATGCCCATAGCCGCACTCCTTTCTCATATACTGCTAATGGAAATTTCAGATAAATAATGACATTGAGCTGGGCTGTCTCTATAAAACCATCTCCTAAACTCTGGTTTAGTTAAAACTAGAAATTGGGAGATCTATGATAAGTCTTCATCTGTGCAGATGATTTAATTTTTACATAAAGTTATCTCTAAATTGGAAAGTCATACAGAACTGTCTATGATCATAGATAATAAACATGAAGGCCTTCAGATGGGAATCACAGGATCACATGGCACTTTGTAAAACAACCAAATTTGTATAGAAGTGATCAGAATGAAATTAAGTTATATATAAATATAAGCATATAAATGTGTCAGAAAGTTCCAAAATTTTGAAATTCCCATTCAACACCAGAAGAGTTTGGGCATACAGTATTACCACTGCACAATTTCTATAATTTTTTTTTAGAAATTGATAGCTTTATGCATATGTTTTATACCTGTTTACATCCAATGCTGGTATAAAAAGTAGTTGATGTGTTGAATCATGAGACTACAGAGTTGGCTGTAAAAATGAGAAATTGAATATCCTAAGTGATCCTTCCCCTCTCATATGTTATTGTTTACTAGCATTTCACACAACTCAGTTCATGGGAAATGGTGAAACAGATGGAAAGTGAGAAACCATATAAATCCTTCTCCGACTCAAGGCATATGTTCACCTTTGAACACTGTTTCATAGTTTACAAGTCATTGCCATTAGTCCTGGAGGCCTATTTTTTAGGAAGCTTCAGGACTATATAGGTAGCATTTTCTTAGTAAATTGCTTTTCTTTGCCGCCTCCCAATATACTGTGGGTGCAGATTTATCAAACTGTGAGTTAGAAAAAGTAAAAAGCAAAGAACTAGTTGTAAATATGAAATCAGCTTTGCAAAAACATCATATGTTATTCCCAGTCTATATATATTAAGAGAGTAACATAAACAATCATTGGAAAGGGCAGCACACAATGTGAATGTAGATAGATCAAATATAATAATTCACGTCTGCAGTGGAGACCGCTGGTTGCTACAATTTACATCTGAAATAGCCAGATGCCTATTTCCTTGAACTGGTGAAATTTACTTATTGTCCACTGGCAATGTAGCTCATATGCACTGCAAATGCATCTTCCTGCTTTATTTATATAAAATACAGAGAAAAATATATTTTTACAGGATATCATTACTATATTACTGTGCTATAGTGAATGATGATTCAGGCTATTTACAAACGTAAATATGTATAAAAAAAAGAATAATGACAATAAGTAATAATGGATCGACTAGTAATTGCTAAATATATTATCATGGAGGAACCCTAAAATATGTTATTTATTCCCAAGGAAATTTGGTGTAGGAGCACATCTGAGCTGGAAAACCCCACTGTGAGCTTTTTTTCCTTCCAAAATGACAGACACCAAGACTGAATACTACAGACCCCAAAGGGTTCAGTGTAATGCTGGTGGTACATCCACACATTCTAGTTTCTGTCTGATATCAGTTATTCCATTAGTTACAGACTTACCTTTCCCAGTGGCTACACACGTTTGGATCTTCGAGATTAAGAGACAAAGACCTTCCAAGCCATTGGTACAAAACTAGTGCAAAGAGCCCATAGCAGTGAGATACTGGAAACATCTTCTTGCATGAAATGACCTGTTGAAAGAGACATTACATATGATTGTATGTAGCAATTGTAACTAAGCAAGAAAGATGGAGTATAAACAACACAGCATTACAATGAAATGATGGGTACCCGCAAGAATATACAGTAGATCATGTCCTAGAGGATATTACCATCTGTTTGCAATAAGGTCTAAAAACTAAGTGTGACATTAATGAAGACTTTCCCACTGGCGTACGCCAGGGAGAAGAAGCAGATTCGCCCCTACCCTCTGGGGTGCGCCAGCTGTATCCCCCACTCTCCCGATGGGTGCATGGCAAAGCAGGGAGGAGGTGTGGCCACCTCTTGCACCTGATTTACACCTGCTCGCAGGTGTAAATCATTGCAGAAATCTACACCTGCCCAGGAGGTCAGGCCAGTTTCACTTAGAGGCGTGCAACTCTTAATCTGGAGGAACAATTGGTGGAAAAATAAAGCACCATATGATTAGCTGTATAGGCATTGCTTCTAGAAAAAGTGTGGTACAGAACTGCGTATGGTGGCACAATGGTATGGTCTTGTGGGGACCACATTTAAAAAACTGTCATGTGCAAGATTAATCTAACCTGCTGATAGCCCCCTTTTGTGTGCTCAGGGGTGGCGAGGAGGAAGGTATGTCTCTTACCTCAGTTCACATGCTGTTAGCAGTGTAATCCTTGGTCTAGAGCACCGTTAGGAGCACTGCCCCGCCTCCATCGCGTGAGCCAGCCCACCCACCTTATAAATTTTCATTAGAAGGAGCGGGACGGCTTGCATGATGGGGGCAGGGCAGTGCACCTGACTGTGCTCCGGACCAAGAATTACATTGCTAACAGCAAAAGAACTGCACGGAGGAGGAAGGTAAGAGACCTTCCTCCCCCTTGCCCCATGCACAATAGGGGGCTATCAGCGGGTTAGATTTATCTAATCTGCTGATAGTTTCCCTTTAATGTGATCAACTTCATACATCAACATCTCAAACAATTGTTGTGCGTACAAAGTCTACATCAGATGAAGCTGAAGTCGTTTCATGACTGTGTTGTCTGTTATTATGTTTACCGCTGGGTGAAATTATAGATCACTTTTCTGCACACTGCTATTATACTACAAACAACTCAAATTAAAAACATATCAGAATTTGTTTCCAGTTTGTTCACAGCAGCAGCAAAATATAACAAAACATCTGTGTACTATCATTTAATATGCCTTTGTTTGCACAGTGTTACATATGACATAGTGTGGGAAATAAAGCGGTGGCGGTAACACCCCCTTATTAATCGCATATTTGGAGCAAGTCATGAAAGGAGAGGTATATAATGTGTTGGGCATGAGCAGAACAGGGGTCTTGCAACTTCTTTTAAACCCTAGTTGTATAATTAAGAGCAGAGCTGGTGAAAAATCCATCCTGTATATCATCAACTAATGTAACCCTGCCAGCTGGGGCCCTGCATAATGTATTGCTGATACAGGCTATGTTCACACAACGTTTTTTCAGCTCTGTTTTAAAATGACGTCTGTCATTTTGAGTCTAAAATAACGGACGCCATTTAGCAGCCTGGCCTCCCCTTAGTGCAATGACTGGTGTTTATACATTATTCTAGTTTGGGTTTACTAAATGGCCTTTGGGTGCGGCTTAATTGAAAAGTCCATTGAATTTAATAGTAAAAACGGAGAAAGAACGGTGACAAAAGAAAAACTGTGTGTAAACAAGTAATAAAAAACGTCCACTGTTTGCAAAAGACGTCTGAAAATAATGATCATGTTCATTATTTTGATGTCCGTGGTAAAAACGTCCGTTATTCAATACATTGTGAGCATTGGACATCCGTCTTTCCATTGACTTCAATGCATTGCCATTGCAGTCAGTTAAATCCCACCTAATAATTAGGTATGCTCTGTGCCCCAATATAATAGTAAGGTCCCTATATAATATAGGCACCTCTGTGCAGCCCCAATGTTAGTATAGACCCTCTGTGTGCTGCCCTCAGTAGTATAGACCCCCTGTGTGCTGCCCCCAGTAGTATAGAAAGCTGTGTGCTGCCCCCAGTAGTATAGAAAGCTGTGTGCTGCCCCCAGTAGTATACAGACCCCTGGGTGCTGCCCCCAGTACTATAGACCACTAGGTGCTGTCCCCAGTAGTATATACCCCCTCTGTGCTCCCCCAGTTATATATACACCCCAACGTGCATCCCCCAGTAGTATATATACCCCCTGTGCAACCCCTAGTAGTATATATATCCCCTGTGCTCCCCCAAGTAGTATATAGTCCCCCTGTGCACCCCCTAGTAGTATAAATATCCTGTGTGCCCCCCAGTATGCTTTCCCAGTTATACTGTATATACCCCCGTGCACCCCCCTCTATATAGAATAGCCCCCCCTGTACATCCCCCTCCATATAGAATAGCTCCCCCTGCATCCCCCCATATAGAATAGCTCCCCCCTGCACCCCCCCCATATAGAATAGCTCCCCCTGCATCGCCAATATAGAGTAGCCCCCCTGTACATCCCTCTCCATATAGAATAACCCCCCCTGTACATTCTCCCATATAGAATAGCCCCCCTGTGCTTTCTCCCATATAGAATAGCCCCATGCACCCCCATATAGAATAGCCCCCTGTGCATCCCCCCATATAGAATAGTCATCCTGTGCATCCCCCCATATAGAATAGCCCCCCCTGTGCATCCCCATATAGAATAGCCCCCCCGTGCATCCTTCCATATGGAATAGCCCCCCTGCATCCCCCATATAGAATAGCACCCCCTGTGCATCCCCCTATATAGAATAGCCCCTCTGTGCATCCCTCCATATAGAATAGCCCCCCTGTGCATCCCCCCATATAGAATAGCCCCACCGTGCATCCCCCCATAAAGAAAAGCCCTTCCATGCATCCCCCACATAGAATAGCCCCCTTGTGCATCCCCCCCATATAGAATAGCCCCCCTGTGCATCCCCAATATAGAATATCCCCCCTGTGCATCCCCCCAATATAGAATAGCCCCCCATGCATCCCACATATAGAATAGTCCCCCCACTGCATCCCCCATATAGAATAGTCCCCCCTGTACATCCCCACCATATAACCATATAGAGTAGGCCCCCCATGTACATCCCCCATATAGAATAGCCCCCCCTGTGCATCCCCCCATATAGAATAGCCCCTCTGTGCATCCTCCCATATAGAATAGCCCCCCCCCATGCATCCCCCCCATACAGAATAGCCCCCCCCCCGCCATGCATCCCCCCATATAGAATAGCCCCCCCTGTGCAATCCACCCATATAGAATTGTCCCCCCTGTGCATCCCCATATAGAACCCCAGACAGCCCCCCCGCCACTCTGTGGCCACATGTGAAGGGGTTTAAAAAGAAAAACACACATTCTCACCTGTCACCTAGCTCCCAGCAGCTTCTTCTTCGGGCCAGATCTTCAGTCTGCAGCTTCTTCTCCCTGCTGCAGTGTGGCGGCGGTGGCGGCCTCTCTCCTCTCTCTCCTCCCAGGTCCTCAGCAGCGCGCCAGGGAAGCAAAGTCACCGCTGGGGGCCTGGCAGAGGTGCCTACAGACGTGCCTGCACGCGGCATGTCTGTGGCAGGGGGCGCCATGGATGGGTAACTTACCCATCCCGATGGCGCCCCCCCTGGCAGGCTGGTGGCCAGAGCCCTGTGCGACCGCACTGGTCGCAAAGAGCAAAGGCCGGCCCTGCTCAGGGTGGGCCCCTTTAACCAGTGGGCCCGATGCACGTGCACCATGTGCCCTCTGGTTAAAGCGGCCCTGCACACAATACACACACAATGACTACCTTGAAATAATCTCTCAGACTCACCAGTCTTGATGGCTCTTGCACAATCTAGAGGTAAACCCTTTGAGGCCTTAAAGTGTCACTGTCGTTATAACTTTAAAAGCTAGTCGACAGTAGACAAATATAAAGGAAGCTTGCAATTTTGCAATTTACATTTATTTATTTTGTTATCATGCTGTAAAACAAAGCTATACTTGTCTGATATTCAGGTCCAGTCTCCTGAAAGCAGATTTTTAGTCTTGTGCTGGTTGAAAAAAGAGACTAAACACATGAAGTCTTGCCACTACAGAGAGAGTCATGCCACAATGTGTCCATCAATCACATGGCTACCTGTGAACTACTCTGTGAATGCTCAGATGACCTGGGAAACACAGAACTTCCTATGTTTTGACTCTTTGGGGGGGGGGGGGGAGTCAGAACACAGGAAGTGCTGTGTTTTCCATGATAACTAAAAAATAAAAAAAAATAAAAAAAGAATAAAAATTACAAACTTGCTTTATATTGCATCTACTGTTGATTTAGATAATGGTTCCGTTTAATAGGGTCTTTAGGCCACACTATACCCAGGAGTGTAAAAAAGCCTAGGCCAAACTATACCCCTCCAGGCCAGAATATACACCGGGGGATAAACTCTATACCTGTAGTGTAAAATAGCTTAGGCCAGACTATATTCCTCCAGGCCATTATGTTATCACTTCACTGATTTTCTCACACTTTCTCTAATTTGTTAAAAAGTGGCAAGATCTTTTTTTTTTTATCATACACACAGCTGCTACCTCTTGTTGGAAAAGACAGGACAGTGCATAGATAATTTTATGTATAACTTGAAATGTACAGTATGTTTCTCTAAACTATATACCGGGGGTGGAAAATAGCTTAGGCCAGACTATATCCCTCAAAGCCATAAAGTGGTCACTTCAATATTTTACTCACACTGTCTCTAATATGTTGAAGAGTCTCCTGTCTCTGCAGGGCTTCCGGGTCACACGATCAGTGTACATGTCTCATCTTACCTCAGCAGTGATTTCCTATAAACATTGGACTCATCTCTGCTCATTTCAATGCGGCGGGACCAGACTCCAGAGCGGGGCTGCCAGGAGAAGTGTCCGCTGCTGTATCCCAGGGTAGGGTGGGTTCTGGCCCGCTGTCCGAGAGGACAGGATCCCTTTAAGTCTATCCTGGACTGTGTGGTTCCTCTGCATTGCACCACCACCACACTACTGGGACACAGGGACTACTACAACTTTAACAGGCGTGTGTTTAGGACCCAGAGAGGGCACATATCAGTTTATGTCCATTTCTTAGCTGTTATACTGAGTCCCCATCCACTTGAAATGCAACAACTGTTGTTAACACTTAGCAATGATTGACTTCAATGTATGTCACACTGAAAAGGACTCTCAAAAAGTACTAACAATGGAGTCTCTGTTGGAGATAATGAAGCTTTGACTGGCGGGACAAATGCCCATATAGTAACAGGTTTATTGATACTAAGGCTTCCTAAAAAGTCTTTAAGATCTATAGGATATAGAGTTAAATCATGACATTCTATCCAACAGCTTGCCCTGACTGTGTCCCTGAGCCGCCTGGTTTTGGCAGAAGAAATGGTTTTTACTACAGCTAAAACTTCACACCCACACTCTAATGCCAAAAGCAGCTTGCACTCTTTCCCAGCAGAGCTGCTACCCTGTACAAACAAGCTCTCCTGTTTATACTGTGTAAACCGGACAGTGCTGAGCAACAACTGTCTGAAGCCTAAAGCTGTTACAACAGACACCTATAAAGGGTTAAGTAGCAGATGTACAGAATGAGAACTATACAGCCCTCTGACCCTGAGACAGGGGTGCTGCTCAGTTTGTGTACTCACCCCCTTAGCTTTCTTTCCTGCCCACTGCTGTCATTACTATTGCACAGTAAACACGGAACTGTTTTTTCACTGATTTTGCATCACATTACCCAATATATATTCCATACTAGCTGATGATGTAGCAGAGCTGACATGCGCACGGTGTAGCTATGTGCTGCATAACAGGCATCTGTTTACCGGGGGGTGTAGTGTAAGTTTAGGTCTCTGCTTGCTGACTGTGAATGAAAACATTCTAGTTCCATCCAGACACTAAGAACATCCATAACACTTACAGTATACAGAGCTGTGATACAGTTACACAGGTACATATATCTGCACTCACTGACAGCAAGCAGAGAGAGAACTATAAGGTTTCATATTACAGAAGCCTAGGCTCAGGGCCACACAAGTCAATGGAAGCAACACTTTCACTGGTGAACAGGTACTTGGAGATGAAGCAGATGATGTCTTAAAGTCAATAGACAGCTAACCCAGCCACCAGAGAAGAGATCACGTCATGTTTCTACAAAGGGAGGGGGGACGAGGGAGCCAGTGTGGTGTCAGAGTGGACATAAAGAAGATGAATTTAGATGTGCAGAGCAGGTAAATATAAGAAAAAACAGGGAAAGGGTGCAAGATCGGTTATACATGTATATTAGACATAGGGACATAGGGTGGTATTGGAAAGGAGAATCTTTTAGAATATTGTTTTTGTTACCTGGATTTAATAGTGGCCGATAGATGGGGTAAACAGCTGTTTTACCATGTGTTCTATGCAGTTTGTGGGGCTGAGGCGGGGGAGTCGGGAACTAGTCAGCTGGGCTGTGACTAGTCACAGCTCTTTGCCTGTTCGTGCCCTCTGAGGCCGTGATTGACAGGAAAAACGGCTTCTAACAGGCTGTTTTTACAATCAATCTCCCCTCAGAGCGTGCGGACAGGCAGAGAGCTGTGACTAGTAGCTTTAGAAGGAAATTCCTAGCGACACAGCCATGTCAGTAGTGTAGCACGGAGCTTTAACTGTTTTGGCTGCTTGTTGACTTTCAACAAGTTTACAAATCATTGACCTCCCGACGGTTGTTACATATAATATGGAGCCATATAATATTGCTCCATCTAACAGATGATGCGTGGTTGCTCACTGACTAAAGGGTGGTGTCCTCCTGCCTTGTTTCTGGGTCCCCTGCTGACTTTGTCAATGGCAGCTGCAGTCAACAGGGGACCCAGAGGTATGGCAGGAGGCCCCAGGAAAGTGTGGAGAATTAGACATAACCTTTATTATTTTCTATATACCCCTTTAAAGCAAGGGCTGCCCAGGCATCACTAAAAACGTCCGTGCAGCCCTTGCTGTACAGTACATCAAAGAGTCATCTAATAGGTTTCAGTAGATCAGCACTGCCTAATATGGCCCTTACTTATAAGGTATCCGAAGTCACCCTCACTGAACTTGGAAATCATACTGAACAGCCTTGCAGTAGGTAGATTAAAGGATTGCTGTGTTGTGCATGTTTGTCTCATGCAATGTTTTTGGTATTTTTTGTTTGTGTTTTTTAAGTTTAATGTTTTGAATTTAGGATCTAAGGTTTGAGACACCTGGGCTTTGTAGTTATGAAAAGATAGCTGACATCAAACACAGGTGACACAGCTATTTGTTTACATACTCTACGCAGGTGGAGAAAACCTGACAAGATATACACAAGCTTTCTATGGACAATAAAGACTTGACATAAGAAAGAGCTACTTATTCATGTGCTTTCTAACTTTGACATGCAACTGAGTGATCTAATAGATATCTAGTGATCTAATGACTGAAAATGGCCACAGTCCAGTAGAATTATCTATTGACAATGTATGTCTGAAATTTACTTACATACATAATGTATATTCATGTATTGATGTATGTAGTTGTAGTATGTAAAGTCATATAGATGGCTTAGTTGGTTATATACACATATGCTTCTTTGCAGATTACTACATCTTCTTAAACAGGTTGGAGGTGGGCCATTTATAAAGGAAAGGAAATGGTGCTGACATGTGACAAGCTGGCCGTCCTATTTTAGGGCCTTTAGGAAGACACTGCAGCAGGGCCAGAGGTGAAGCAAAGCTAGTGGGCCAAAAAGCCACCAGGTACAAAAGTAGAGATACAAGTTGTGGAAGTTATCTCCCATGTTTAGTCTCCCTGCTGTTCAGTCTCCCTCCATCAGCAGAGCCGTGACCAGAGACCAGAAGGTTGCAACTAGAACATGTCATAACTATTAGGGCCCCTTGGAACAAAGACACACAGGACAAGTGGGCCCTATAGCTAACACCCCCCACGCTTTCCCCACCTACTTTCCACAATCCGCCCTAAGATGGCGGCGAGCAACTGGGCGGCGGTATCTGCGCTCAAATAAGTGCAAACACAGACACAAAGACACAGTACAGACGAACAAGGTACAATGACAAAGCAAAGTCACACAGAAGGACAGGACCAATAAGGCAGACCAAACGAACGGAGGACGAAAGACAGAGACGCAACAAGGTAATGGTGGAGCCAAAGCCAGAGATACAACAAGATAACGGTGGAGCAAAAGCCAGAAATACAACAAGGTAACAGTGGAGCCAAAGGAGGGTGAGGTGCAGGGGTCGTATCATAAGGGGATATGGGATTCCATGTGTTTGGCAGTGGTCTGAGGTTTAAATAACTTTTTGGTGGCAATATCAGCCATAGGATGTATACTGTTTCTATACTCAGTACCAGTTAGGTTTCATATGGTTTGCACATTGCACTTTAAAGCATAGGAATTAAGCCATTTGGAATCCCATTATTTATGTAATCCAATATATTTTTCCCCTTTTTGTTGTGTAATGTAATGTGATGGATATTTGTATGGTCCCCTGCACCCTGTTTTTAAGTGTCTCATGTGTATATGTAGTTTTTATGGGATAGGTTTGGGATTTATATATAAATAAAGGATTGAAATTTTTGAACATAGTTTTGGTATGTGATTTATGTATTTTGACTTTTTAGGTTTTTTTTGGTTTTTGGTTTAACAGTGGAGCCAAAGACAGAGATACAACAAGAAGAACTGGGAACAGCGCAAGGAACACAAAACCAAAAGACAAACACTGGAGAGAATCAGGCAAGGGGGATAAGGAACCAAGAAAACAGGCAGAATGGCAAAGGCAGTACAGACTTGCTGAACAAAGCTATCAAGAGCCCAGACTGAAGGGAGGGAGAAGCTTATAAGGGAACAGAAGTCCCGGACTCCAAGCGGATAGGCTGAGTAGGAGAAACACACAAGAAATCACAGAAAGCCAGAGGTGAGGAGACCTGTCAATCACAACACAGCAGACACAATTAGAGAACAGACCACAACAAGGAAAAAGAGGAGAACTAAGAAAACATGGACCGGATAACAAAAGACCTAAGCAAAGAACATAAGAAAACCAGGCACGGACCTTATACCAAAAGCGCAGTCTTTGGTGCACAGGTCGAATCTTTGCAACAGAGTGTGGCACTGATGCCTTTTCAGGCGTGATCATGACAATAACCTAAAATATCATCCCTGTTAACTTGACTTGTAGTTAAAGGGGACCTCCGGCTATCTAGTAAAAAAAATTATCCACACTGATCGTCTGACACATTTACCACTTGTCCACAGTGCTCCTAGCCCCAGATTCAAACTTTTACTTACGATGCCAGTTTTACATCATGGCACCCTGCTGTAAAACTACATCTCCCGACATGCACTGCATCAGTGAAAGATTCCGGCTCCATTGACCTATATTATGAGCCTGTGTCATCATGTGACACAGGACCACGCTGAGCGCTGACTTCTCACGGCTTGTTCTCACGATTGGTGTGGGTATGAATTCTAAGACCGGACCGATTGAAACTTTTTACATGTCTCTTTTCAAAGTTTTTTTGAAGCAGTGGCACTTTCCTCACGGGAGTACCCCTTTAGGAATTGTGCTTCTAAGTGAGAATTGATAACTACCTGTGACCTGTAGATATTGTGACCAAACGTTTTGCCTCCAGAGAGATAGAGCAAAACTGACCAGTTGAGCATAACTTGTGTGTAGACTGCTTCTGTGTTGACTACACAATCACTTCTATGTCAGGCAATATTGCCACATCCTCTTGCCTATTCTAATGGTTCACCTACTGTGGATAGGCCAACAATGTATAATGCTTGGATTCACACTTATGGGCTCAAAAAGCTTGGCACTACTTATGGGCGCTAATTGCTTGACTGGTGAACATTGGACCCACTACTCTTAAGTGAAGGTTCCCACAGTCAGACTTCCATCTACACCATGGTGACATTCTCCAGGCACTGTGTGACAATATCAAAATGGCACCTCTCAATTATGAATACACCAAAAGAACACTGAGTGTTCCACTCTGCAGCGCTTTGTCAGGCTCCTCATCACTGAGTCTGGAAACCAGCCCACTGTCTCTTTTTCAATGAACAAGCTACTCTGGTGTATTGATCACCAACACATCACTGATGGAAAAGCTTAGTTCCTACAAGTCACACTTGTGTAGAGGAATAGATACCGGGACTACCTCACTTAGGTTGCTGGGGTTGGTATCGCTAATGAGTATGGACCAATAGCTTGCCTTGATCACTGGTTGGTGCTCACAGCATTCAATTTCATGTAGAAAAATAAAGAAGGGCACTAACCATTCAATGTGATCTCCTTTATTTCTTTGTGTACATACTTTAAAGCCTTCGGACATCCTGGGCAACAATGGAGACGCCAAGCACCTGAGAAACAAGGCACCTTGTTTCTCAGGTGCTTGGCGTCTTCATTGTTGCCCAGTATATCGGAACGATTTAAGTATGCACACAAAGAAATAAAGATCACATTGAATGGTGAATGTTGAGTGCCCTTCTCTATTTTTCTACATAAAAAATTAGTTCCTAAAAGTACATAAGCCAAACAACAATTACATAGACCAGTCTTCCAAATGTGGATGGCCCGTACTCAGCTGTGTTAGGAGGCTTCTCTATATGTTATAACTTTTAATAACTTCTTGCATGTATAATACTTTGAGCATAACCTTTTTTTTCATGTATAATACTTTTAGCATGTGAAACTGCATTACATTACAGAGTATTATAAAAAATTGTGTTTTACAGCTTAACAGGTTGAAAATAGTCCAAGGCATTGCCAGGAGATTTTTTATTTTTTTTTGTACATGAATATGGGGAAGTAGCATTAGGGAGTGCATAGATTGCAGTTGCACCTGTGTCCTGATAAAAGGAGAGGCATAGACCCCTCTGCTACATAAGACAATAGCAGTATTATACAGAGGTGTGTTGTAATAGTTTGCTTACCATAGAAATGTCTATTAATCCTGTGAAGTACATAATGATTAGGGGAAGCTCTAGTGCAGGCTTTTGGCTTGGCAGCAGGAGGGCTTGCCCTTACATGAGAAGATTATTTTAAAGGGGTACTCCGGTCCTGGGGTATTTTTCAGTTATGGTGGGGGATGGGGTGGTTATGGATGGCGGAGGTCACTTACCTACCCCGTTCCAGCGCCGGGTATCGTTACACATCGCGTCTCATGCGGCAGCTCACACAAGAAAGCGCCCGCGGGGCGCAATCTGGTACCCGGCGCTGGAATGGGGTAGGTAAGTGACCTCCGCCGTCCATAACCACCCCATCCCCGGCCATAACTGAAAAATACCCCCGGGCCAGAGTACCCCTTTAAGTAAAATGTAAGATGTAGTTAGTTTCAATGATTTGAGTAAATTTTATAAAATCTTTATTCAGGAAGTCATCATGAAGCTCCATAGACACCACATAAGCTAAATTTCCTCTGCTTATAAATTTTGACATGTTAATGTAAATGATTTGCTTTACATAATTAATGTTCACATTAATCCCATAAAACATGACATGAATAAATATCCTTCACAATATCACAGTAATTAGAGACTAATATATTACATAAAATATAGCTGATGTTTGATTTGTCTCCATTGATCTCCCCTCATGTCTGTTTGATCCTGCTAACTGGAATGTGACTGAACAATCCCTTAAACGTCTGACTCACACTTGGCTTGAATTATATAAAGGAATTCTCTAAACCAATACAAAGCTAGACAATTCAAAGATTGCAGGTGCCTTTGAAGAATGATAGATCACAGCTAATACACCCAAAGCCTCTTCAAATCAAAAGTGTCTTTTCTCTGGTTCAGCTGCGTCTTCATCCATAACAGAACATATCACAAAGGGGTCCACACAATGATTTTCTATTCCAGACATTATTAGAGAAATAGCAGCTTTGTGGATATTGTGCATATTACAGCATGTATCATCAGGGGAAACTTCTCTTACTTACAGAATGACGGTTCACTAGCCACATTAAATTATGCTGAAAGAGGTAAATCTGGAAATTGATGGCATATCCACTATTTTCTATAAATGTCAGATAGATGCAGGTTCCACCTCTAGGGCTGGCACCTCAAAACTGAGGTGATCAGGAATGCTAATACAGCCACCCCAGCAGTATGTTTAGATCTGACGTTAAGTGTGTAAACAACAGGGTGGTACTTGGGAAGTCCTGCATCCCTCTCGCTTGTATTCTCCTGCTCAACAGTTCTCTACCCCCCCCAGCTGTGCAGGTAACTGCAACATACAGTATCTCCATTCAAATGAATATAGATGAGTGCAGGGAGAAAGTCAGAAGCAGAGGCAGAGCTACACCAGAACTACACTCCCTTCATTCTCACAATGAGTTGGGGCCCCAGAGGTTGGACCGCTAGAAATCATCAATTTAAGACATAGTCTAGCAATATGCCATTACTTTATGAGATAGAAAAAAAAACTCTTCATGCTTGTACATTATTCTTAATCCCTATTGACAGTTCTAGTAATTTCCAAGTAGACTGTATACTAGACTTAGTAGCCAGCTATTAATGTCCAAGGCTCTGTTCACATTTGCATTGTGACTTCTATGCAGTGTCAGATTGGGGTATCTGGGGCTCACCAGAGGAAATTATCTTGGGGGCCCACCAATGAAGGACCAGTGAGAAACGACATGTCAGTCAGTGTTAGTACAGGTTCTAAAGCTGGGGGGCCCACCGGAGGATCGTCCACTGCTCTGGTGGGCCAGTTCGAAACTGCTTCTATGTATAACAGAAGCCATAATGTATCGCATGTATTCTGTCAGTAAATAATAACACTGCATACTGCTGTATTCTTGCCATCAAAAGTGACAAAAACCTCAATGGAACCTCTGATGGAAAGCTGTGACAAAGATGTGAACACCATGTTATGTTGTGACTATATGCTTTAAGTAGCACTACATTATCATACATTTTTGTTCCCTTAATTATTGGTATGTTGATGAACAATTAGTTCTACAGTGTCCACTTGTGTCCAGGATATTGATCCAAGATGATAGTCTACCTGTAAGATTGCAGATAACAATTGCAAATTCATGATACGTTTAGTTATGGTGCAGAAAATAACAGAATGACAAATGGCAAACTTATGATGCAACACACGTCAAAATGCTGGAAGATATCCATTTGGCATTTATCATACAAAGTAATGAATTCCAGTACAAGTTGATAATATAGCAGCGATTCATCAGTCCATTAGTAGATCACCACCGCCTTCTTATTGGCTCATATATGGATACTATGATTAGTGGTTTCATTAATCTGTAGATAATTCTCATTATATCTGGACAAAAAAAGAGACCACTGGACCACTAAAGCTCTTCTAGTCAGCTGATCTGCAGCGGTCTCAGGAGTTGTCGCTCTACTGATCTGATTTTAATTTCCTGTGCTAAGAATTAGTCATCAATATTACAGTCCCAAACAAACCCCTTCAATATAATGCCAACATATTGCACAACCCTTTAAGGAAAATGAACCGGTTCTTACTGGAACCTATAATCCAATATTCCTACATTAAGCATACATAAACACACAAGCTAAAATTCAATGGGAGGTCTGCTAACCTATCAGCATCCTTTTGGTGCATGGATAACTAATGGAAACTCTTGTTTTTATGTCGATAATTCAACAATTCATGGTAATTTTGTACATTCATTTGTAATTTAGGGTACAAACCCACTTGACGTATTTGCTGCGTGAATTAGTCTTAAAAATAAGCAGGCAAAACGCAGGTTGGCTTTATACGATTGTTCTGCGTTAAAATACGCAATTGCGTATTTTTGAAGCGTGAAGCTTGTTGTTAGCAAAGCATCAGTTGTTAAAATACGCAATTGCGTATTTTTGAAGCGTGAAGCTAAATGCGTTTTTCGCACAGGTTGTTAACAACTGATGCTTTGCTAACAACAAGCTTCACGCTTCAAAAATACGCAATTGCGTATTTTAACGCAGAACAATCGTATAAAGCCAACCTGCGTTTTGCCTGCTTATTTGTAAGACTGATTCACGCAGCAAATACGTCAAGTGGGTTTGTACCCTAAAAATGTATTTACAAAACTGCACATGTGGTGATACACCCTTCGCAAAAGCCTGTACTCCAAGTGTAAGTAGTGATGTAGTCGTACCTAAGTTTTGCCACTAGATTTCGCTAGTATGTATATTATATACTTAGGTGTTGCACAGCTGTAGGGGTTATTGCTGTTTGTGATTTGTGCAGCAATGAGAGCTCTTTCCTCTTCTCTACCTATCTCTTTTCTCCTCTCTTTTCTTACACTCTCTTTTCACCCACTCACAGCAGGTATTACATACCCTGTACAAGGTAGTCTCATGGGGAGAGGAAGTGTTAGTGAGTCTTAGTCACGTTGTTGAACGGAAAGAATGCAAGCAAGAGCGGTCCCTACAGCAGCCAAGTTGGGCCCTGGCTTATGCCAGGTCCCCTGTTAGAGGACAATTCCAGTGAGTCTTAGTTTAGCTGTTAAGCAGAACAGACGCACATGGGAAGCAAGGACACTCTCTTCTTGACAGCAGCACTTCTACACAAGATGCAGTGCTAGACACTCTCAGAGAGGACAAGTCAGGGATCATCCCAGCCCACGCCAAGAACAAGTCTAAAGGTGCAGGACAGTATCCTGAAGAAAGAGGAACTGATCCGGATAAGGCAAAGTTGCTAGAAGCCTACGTACTCTATCTCGCAGCGTGGGTGTAACCAGGGAACCTTGGCCACTCTGCTCAACCAAGCTAACAAGCTCTGGGGCTGTTGTCACCCTCTAGGATGGGTCGTCCGACACTGGTGGGCAGTAGGTGGTGCACAGACCAAAGAGTTAAAACACAGGCACAAGTATTTTATCTACTCTCAAGTATTCTAATTATTCTAACTCTAAAGTTCAGGCAGAGTACAGTACTACATTGGGTTGGGACTCTCTCAACTCCTCCTCTCTGCTTCTCTGAGCTTACTCTACTTCTCAGCACGCAACCAAGCAAGCACGGCTATTCTACCTCTCAAGCTTTCAGAACAAGTCTTGTCAGTCAAGTTCAAAATATTGTACACCACTGTATCAAGTATTCCTGCAGTAAAGAAGAATTTATTTATTGTAACCGGACACAGTGATTCTGATCTCAGCACCTACACAGTAACGGCACTTTCCTTGGGTCATCTCCCCTTTCGGTGGGTGGCAGTGCCAATATTCCGGGTGGGTCACAACTCCACTCTGGACAACGGTGATAAGCGCCCACAGGAACCACTTACATCTTGGCCGGTTACTGACCACAGGAGAAAGGGTATATCCAGGGTATATCTAAACTAAAAGCAGGTGTGCCATCATACCTGTGTGCCCAACCGACACTGGCGTCACGACAACATAACACCTGGCTGAACTATTCCCCAACCAACCACCACTGTAGTGGAGTCACACCTCACCATCTGGCAAGTGAACGGTCGAGCCTCACACTGGTGCTAAACTACACATAGCTTTTGCTTGTGCTGATAAAGATTTACTTTGCTGCCCCATGCCTGTATCTAAATACTCTGGCAAAGATAAACTGACTTGTTGACCCCCCCTTCCCCCATCACTACCACCCACCACCCATCACCCCCTTCCCTAGTTATGCCCCACCCATACTGCAGTTAAAAAGGCTTCTCCTCCATACTGTATTCAATTTTGGGATGAACCGTTTACATTTGGCATTGCCCTGCTCATATAAAACTGTGCCACATTTGTTCCCTGTCAATAGAAGGGCTGTATTAGTCACACAGTGAAGTGTTTGCTTGAAAGTCTGAATATCTGCTTAACATGTATAACACTGCAGACTAAAACAGTTGCCATTTGCAAACTATGTCTGAGAAAAACAGAAAAGATTAAACGATCAGATTTCCCTTTATTTCCTAACAAGCTGCACAACAGCTGCCTCTTCTGGACTGCAGCAACTGCTATCTACCCATACAACAACTTTCTGTTTTCTGAAAGGGTTTTCATAAGTAAGCTACATGTGCTATGGATTAGACCAGTAGCAAAGGGCTATTGTGTACCAGGACCCATTACTTGATTCTTGAATAAGGTAATAGAAGTTGCGATTGTATACCCCAGTCATAAACTTCTAGTAGTTATTATCACATATAGCTGTAATGGAGCAACCATTGTTTAATTTTTGTTCTTGGTAATTCAGTGATCTCAAGATCAATATGTACAATGTGTAGACTAGAGATGAGCAAACCTCAAAAACGTTCAGGTTCATCCTATTTGATTACTGGTGGCTGAAGTTGGATGCAGCCCTAAGGGACCTATTACACGGAGCGATAATTGGCCAAATCAGATTATTGTTGCTCGGTGTAATAGAGACAACAATCAGGTGATGAAACCAACATCGGCTGATCGTTTCTTTAGGTCCAGACCTAAAATCATCGAGCATCGGGTGAGCAGCATTACATGTAATAGCGATGCGTGTCTAACAGCTGGTGACTGTGTAAAAAAATAAATAAATAAACTCCTACTTACCTCTCCACAGTCCCTGAAGTTCTGCTAGCTTCCTGTGGTCTCCTACATCGTCACTCTCTTACTGAGCCCATAAACTGCCCGATAATTGGGCAGCAAGGGCTGGTAAGTGACCAATGTTTTTCCTTAAAATCCCAGCCCTCTCTTCTCACTTCATTTCTTTATACTGACCTACTGCAAGACAGTTACGTCGTACTGCTATTTTTCCAGTACGTTTCACTTCGCAGACATTGTCTGCCCGTTTAAGAGACAGGTATTGTCTTTCCAGACCCTCCGAGAACGTTTTAACCTACCACTTCGTTCTGCTGGTTATTATTAGAGATGAGCGAACTAGGTTCGGGTTCGAGTCGATCCGAACCCGAACGTTCGGTATTTGATTAGCTGGGGCTACTGAACTTGGATAAAGCTCTAAGGTTGTCTGGAAAACATGGATACAGCCAATGACTATATCCATGTTTTCCACATAGCCTTAGAGCTTTATCCAAGTTCAGCAGCCTCCGCTAATCAAATGCTGAAAGTTCGGGTTCGGATCGACTCGAGCATGCTCGGGGTTCGCTCATCTCTAGTTATTATGAATGTGTTTCCTATTTAGCTACTGAAATTACGGCCAACAAGCCCTTCCCAAAACCTATTGCATTTTAACTCCTGTGTAAGGTAACCTCTTCCACTAAGGGTCTCATTTCCTCCATATACTCAATCATTAACACCCCTACGGAGGACTTTCTTGTGAGTCATTCCTATATGGCAAAATGGGAAAGATGCCTTCACAGATCCTTGCCTCTTACCCTATGGTGAGTGATTTGGTCACAAGCTGCCAAATCATCTTCATGTGTATCTTATAAGGAGAATCAATATAAGATACCCTTCCATTGGTATCATACTCCTGATCTCCCACATCGGATGTATCCCACAACTCCTTCAGTTTGCTGCAGATCTCTCTCAGCGGAGGGTAGTTTGCCACATATTTTCTGGGACTGTATTTTGCTGAGGCCTTATTGAGGTGGCATTCAAGGTTTGCTGACAGTGATTTTTCATTGGGAGATACCACTTCACTACTTCACTAAGATAACGTAATATACTGATATATATTGATATATTGGCTATACTATAACTCTATACTATAACTCTACTACTTTTCATGTTTCTATTGTACCTGGTAATTTTTGTATGATTACCTAACTTTGTCCAGATTTTGTTTATAAAAATGGATAAATAAACAATTTATACTAAAAAAAAACTTACACAAGAACACTAGGTGAGTGCATGTTTTACCATACACCTCTAAAAAACTGAACATGTATGTCCATAGCAGAAACTGAAAGCTGATTTCTACTGCACATGTGCTGCTGTTATCCCTTTTACAACCGCGGGTCATTGAGACCTCAATGCCCATGTAATTTTCGGACTTCAGTTTTTTTTTTTTTTATTTCCTTTATTACCGAATTAACCATACAAACATTAAAAACCACTCCTTCTATGTCTGGATACCGCCGCAATTTTTCCACATCTTAAACCAAATATCTTCTTAGGCATTTCACCCCATAACAATTCAAAAAAGGTCAACATAACATTTCTCCTTCCGGAGGGTGGGTGTCCATGGACGCCATCAATTCATTACCTCTCTTTTAACTACCTTACACCTTCGTATCCCAGCCAGTCTCCTCCATCGTGCAGGGGACCGCAGGAGAGAGAACCCGCCCCCACACACTCGGGTAACCCCCTCGCCCCCCAGGCTCCTGCATCCGCCGGGCCGAGAGGGAGTACCATCACCAGCATCAAATAAAGAAAAAAAAAAACACACCAAACTATAAACCTTATTATTCTCGTGTCCGGCCTTGTACATACTTCATACATACTACATACCATTAACCCCCTCTGGGAGCTCAGCCCTTCGGACTTCAGCTTATGGGATCCTATAAGCTGAAGTCCCTAGCTGTGCCCCCTCCCCTCTGTCTCTAGACACTCTTAGATGTCTGTAACAGCAGCAGGGGAGAAAGGGCAGGGGGCAGAGCCCACGCAGCCAGTTACTGACTGAGGAAGGACTGTGGCGCGGCCAGTGATAAGCTGAGCGGGCTCTCATTCTTCAGACAAGAATGACAGCCTGCTCAGCCAAATGCTTTCACTTTTTTGTGAGCAGCATGTGAGTTGGTATAGCTAGAGTTTACATACAGTACAGACTTATGAAAAACCACTGATAATGTATGATATTCTTCTAAACTGGTGAAATTAACAAACTAAGCTCTACTACATCTTATCTAGGGAAAAATGCAATATTATACTCCTACAATTTTACTCCATTTAGGGCCCCTGAGTTGACCAGCTGATTTATCAAAATCTCGTAGAAAAAAGACAACACCTAAAAACTTTTACAGTTCTACAAGTCTGCTGGTCTAGAACCCCTCATATCCACAGGTTTATTGATCCTTAATCCTATATTTTAACAGTTTACCTAGCGTACATGTCAAAGGCTACATAGTTTAGAAGTCCCAAAGGTGCATTCATGCCCCACTAGGATATAACTCACAAGGCTGCTGTATAACACTCCTACACAACTAATATAGCCATTTATGAACTATGAACTAACTGTTCCTCATTGGAGACTTTTCCCCTTTACCCCTTTTTTGGTCAAAGAGAATATAAAACTCTCAAATGCTCTCTTGGGAGGAACATCCAATATGGCTGCACTTCCACAGGGGTTGTCCACCTAGTTTTTAGGGTCCTTAAGGGCAAAGTGTGAGAAATCTAAATGATAGCTCATTTGCTTTAAGAGAAACTACTTTATAACTATTATATTATATTATATAGCCCTTAGAACTCATCACTATTCGAATGACATAGCATAGAAACACTGAATATTGATTGTCCAATAACAAATATTTTGAACAATTTTAGGAGAGGAGTAGGGGGCAGAATATAATTGTATGGATAATTAGAATCCACTGTAGCCATAATTGTCCTCAGCGGCCTAATGAACATTCCTCTCCGGGGGAGATCTCCCAGCAGTCATTTGCATCATGACATGAATAGAGAGGGAACTGTCTCCTTCCACACAGTTTGGCACAGCTCAGTAACAAGCTGTTTATAAGAAATCATGAAGAAAAGGAAGCCTTTTCTTGCAGAGAACTGAAGGGTGCCTCATCTTACTCCAGTCCTGCTAAAATTGTTACTCTGCTGACACATTTCACTGAATATAACACTTTGTCCTATCACTATAGTTTTTAGTTCCATCTGTAATGCATCAATGCTTATGCCTGGTACTTGATGTAATTTATGTAAGTGAATACCAGAACCTGCTGGAATGCATGGGAATTAGGAGCATGAAAAATGGTGGGAAAGTAGACAAGGCTGCAGATAACAAAAAATTATTTAACCTCAAAAATAAATAAATACAAAAATTTAAATTATAAAAAAAAAAAAGATAAAAAGAAAAGTATAATATTTGTTTAAAACTAATGGTTTCACACACAATGGTAACAGTCTTAAAGGGATTGTCCAGGTTAAAATAATTAATAACCTATCCACATAATAGGCTATCAACAGTTGATCAGCAGGGTCCCTGTGTAGTGGTGGCACCAGTCCCTGTGGAGTGCTGCATCCTTAGGCTATTGAAGCGCATAGGCTTGTTTTTTGGTGGCAAAACTCTTCAATCTTAAGGTGTCCATACTTTTTTTTTTTTCTTTGGCTAATTTTGGCTTATTTCTTCTCCTCCTCCTCACCTCTCATTTCCGTTTTCTCTCCTCTTCCTTCACGGCAAGGGTGGGATGGGTTGGGTTGGGTGGGATGGGTAGGGTTGGGTTGGCTGGGCTTTTATAGGGGTTAATAAAGAATCAGACTTAGTTGCATGGTATTAGGGGTTGCAGATAACAGTCCGTATACCCTGAGGGGAATATGCTATTGATAGTATGGACGGAAGAGGGGTGATAGCTCTCTTTGGATTTGTAATATGTTTATAATGTATATTTATTGGATTCAATGTACTGCAACTTACTAAACATGTATAAAGATTTGTTAAATGTATATTTTTGAAAATAAAAAATATTTTGAAATAAAAAAAAAGGTGTCCATACAGTTTCAGTAACTGTTGGCTGACAGCTATTTCTGTCGATCTCCCCATATGCATAAATGTTTGGCACTGCTGAATGTTCATGTGTCCTCTATAGGGAGGGGATAGCCACAACCAAACATCTCTGGGGTCAGCTTATCACTCCCAGAACAATAGGGTTGGGAACCCTTCTCTCTACCAACATCATCTGTCAGGGGAGGGTTGGAAGGCCACCATTCACTTTAAACTGTTGTTCAAACCCTTCAGTGTGATCGTCTGACTTTGGCCTAAGGTGTGTGAGCACCTTAACATTAACCTGTTCCCGACCAAGGATGTAACTGTGCATACATTTTTGCGGGGTATTACCTCTAATGGATGCATAGTAACGTCCTTTGATAAAACAGGCGCTGCTTTAATCCATGGCAGGTCCCAGACGGGCAACTGCTAAGACCCAAGCAGAGCATGGATTGCTGCAGTTAACCCAATAGATAAAGCAAGCAATCGCACAGCAGGTGTAGATTTGTTCTGTAATGCCTGTGCTAGGTGCAGGGCCGGCTGGCTTTACTAAGAGGCGTGCGCCTCTTTGTAAAGCCGGACTAGGAAAAGAGGAAAGGGCTTTATTTAAGACTGGTGTACAAGCAATAATTAATGTACATATTTCTCAAGAAGATTGTATGGATATTGGCCAATATTTACCACTAACCTAAAGTACCATATGTCATAAGAAGCAATCTCAGAATCACATGGATAAGTTAAAACATCACAGAGCTATAACCACATAAAGTGAGGTCAGATATAAAAAAAACGGGCTCTGGTCCCTAAGACTTTCTGGACTGGTCCTAAAGGGGTTAAAAACCAGAGATATCCATAAGCTATAGTAGATATCAGCTAAGAACATAGGAATATGATAAGCCTGCCCTCTGTCTCCAATATGTCCCCTGTCAACATATGTATGTTGACCAAATAGCACAGTAACCCATACCATATAACACAGCAGGGAAAATTCACATGCCACAAAATGACAATATGCACTGACCTATAAACTACAGCACCATAGAAAACCTTCGAGAAAATTCAAGCCTAGTTCAACCACAGGCTGTATATGCACTAAAGTCAGTCGGCCATTAATGATGTTCCTATTGTATGACTGTCACTTAAATGGTACTACACATCTTTTGTTGGCTGATGGAGACTTGGTAGCATTGAGTACTTTGAAGGAATCAATGCGCGTACACCATTTTCATTGCATGATCGTATTGTACTGCCATAGCTAGAAACATACATATACACTGTCTTTAAAAACTGATTAAAACTCATGGATGTTCCTATAATAGAAATCACAGATGTCTGTAATAAGGATTTTAGGTGCAAGTTGGGTGCCAACCACATAACTCTGTGGGAATTATAGTGCCTTATTATATGTATGATTTTATCTGGTTGTTTTTCTCATTGACTTTGTATATTGTTTGGCCTATTACAGGGGTATTCTTAACTACATGCATAGGGCTGTATAGAGACTGCTTTGAAGGTGTGGGTTCTCCTTGTGCACCTGTACAGGCACCATGCACATATCTTTGGCGTTAACTTGAAACCTTCAAGGGGTATTCCCATGTGGGCGTTTGTGATCAAACCCCAGAATATACCATAAGATGTCTGATAGATGTGGGTCCCACTCTCTTCCTTGTATTAAACACAGGTGCTGTTGTGCGGAACACTGTGCAGCAGGCACTACTATGGGGGTGCTGCATGGCTTGCACTAATATGTGAGGAACTGTGGGGCTTTATGGGTTATATTTTAAGCAACTCAAAATAGCAGTTCAGCAAAACTGTTACTGTGCTGAGATTAGAACCCATGACTAATATTATCTTTTTGGTGCTCTGTATGATGCATTACACACTTTATACCCTGCAACAGGCATAATACAGTAAATCATGTCACCCTGAATGCTCCTGTAATAACCAGACTCAAACTCAGGAGCGGAGTCTAAGCATCCTCCAAGTTTTAACCCTTTATTCCATTCCATGATGTGGGATCTGTGCTAAGAGTGGTCCCGGTTTTGGTAATAGCGGGCCAGGCAGGCCCAACCCAATGCCAAACACTGGGGATGCAGTCAGAGGTAAGTCGGGTGCAGTTGGCTAGTAGCCCTGTAGAAATAGCAGACACTAAACAGTGACCGCTCTCTTAAGTCCCCTACTTGCAGCAGGATGTGCCGGCATGTCCATATGCGGGAAGGGGTTAAAGGAGTATTTAATTTATGGCATACAACAGGATTCGGCACATCGAAAGTAACAAGGTGGTCAATATTCCATTAAGGTCCATTAAGATGGAAATACCCTATTTTTTATGTTATAGCTGCCCTTGTCCAACAAAGAACAACAATAGCCCCTAGACCAAAAAGTTTATACATACTTATTCACATTCAAACAGATTTTAAACTAGAGAACACATCTGGAAATATTTTATCAGTAAGTTGTATGTTGTAATGGTTCTTATGTGCTTTGTAAGCATATTTAAGCATATTGTATAACTGATACAAGTATAGGAAACCTGGAGGTGAAAATCTACTGACAGCCATAGCTAACCTCATGTGTATATGCACAATGCGGCCAGTGGGTAGTTTGGCGCTAAACACACATCCAGTATCAGTGAGACCACACAGCATTAAACAGATGCCAGAAGGGTGGTCTCAACCTTTTCTTTACATCCCATTATGTTTGTTTATATTGATGAAGCTATACTACTGGTACAAGTCTCTTTAGACCCTGACATTCTAGAATCATAATTCATCCTTAGTTTTTATATAGTGCGTGTCTTCCCTACATGACGAGAAATTAGTCTTTACATACATCATTTTTCTCATCAGCAACAGTGGGACATTGTAGTATTTAGCAGTCTTTATATTTAGTAGAAAAGCTGATTTAACAGGTATCTTGTTCAAAGTGACCTCTGACAAAGCAACTTTAAGCTCCCTCAAATCGTCTCCATGCATGGCTGCTTCTATATGTCATGCTCCCATAGCTTTAAATGTACAAAGCAGCGTGCACAGATTCTCCTCAGAAATCAAGACTAATGCACTGGTAAAGTGATCCGGATAAAGGAAGTGTGATAGACTTTCCAATTATGAATTTCCATTTATTTTGAAAAATTACATTCTTTTACAATTACATGCTAAGTAAACTATGTGTCTCTTCTACAATTTTCCATGTGTAAATAGTTTGCATTATCTGAAAGTGATTTCTAGTAAAAATATCAACTTGATTAAAAATCTTTTTAAAGTTTAGGCAACTCCATAAGAATTCCTCCTCTCCACCAGGAGCCTCAGAAGTGTGAAATAGTAGGGAAAAAAAACTGCCATATAAATAAAGGTGGGTAGGAGGTATGGAAATACCAGAAATCAAGAGCTATTATGCTGCATTTACACGTAACGATTATTGGCCCGATCGTACGATTAGCGATGTCGGATATACGATTTTTTTTTATAACGATCAGCGTTTAGACGGTACGATATATCGTACGAAAATACGCACTGCGATCGTTTTGCGATCGTTTAAGCCTATCTCACACATTAGTTAAATCGGCGAACGACTGTTCACACGGAACGATTTGCGAATTTTTTGTGTACGATGAACGACGATTTGCTGACCTGATGAAAGATCACGATGTACGATTTATCGTGCGTCGTTCGATCGTTCGCTGCGTTTACACGTACGATTATCGTTCCAATTCGACCGTTATCGCGCAAATTCGCACGATAATCGTTACGTGTAAACGCAGCATTAGCCTCTTTGGTTTTCGTCATCAAGAAATGGTAGAAACACCCCCCTGGGTGAAAATTGAGAACTCAGAGGTTGCCCCATGGAACCTTAACCTTATTATGTTAATGCATTTTGGGAAAATGCCCCAATTCCCTGCCCGAACGCCTAATGGTCCTTTTAGACGGAGCGATAATTCGCCTGATCGCACGATTAACAATTTTAAATGAACAATGTGTTTTTTATAACGATCAGCGTTTAGACGGAACGATACAGCGTACGGAAAAATCGTTTTGCAATCGCTTAAGCCTATCTCACACATAGGTGAAATCGTTGAAAGACTGTTTACACTGAACGATCTGCGAATTTTTTGCGAACGATCAATTTGAGAACATGTTAAAAGATCAAAATGAACGATTTCTCGCTCGTCGCTTGATCGTTTGCTGTGTTTACACGGAACGATTATCGCTCAAATGCGATCGTTATCGTGAAAATTCGAACGATAATCATTCCGTCTAAAAGGACCATTAGTCTTAGCGTCTTACCAAGCATGGAAGCCGTACCATATACAATCCAATCCACAGGCATAATTGCATAGCTCACCATTGCCCCTGTCTTTCTTGGAGATTGCTATGCCTTCATCTCTTCAAGATGGATAAAGGTCTAACCTCAACTACGCAGCTTTACGGGGACAGCCTACTCCGATCTTTCCAAAACCTTCAGAAAGAATTTAAATAGACAAAAAATAAATTTTACTAATTCCTGCAGGCTAGACATTTTTTACAAACATTGAATCGATTGGGTGTACTATCAGCGAGGTTGGTTTTCCACATCCTGCATTCTAATAAGAGGAGATTACGTACCATATAAGCAGTTAAATAACCTAACTTTTTTTTACCAAATTGTATCCTTTAAGCATGTGGAAGCAAGAATTGAGTAGACAATTTAGTAATAAAGAGTGGCAATTATCTTTTTCCACCATCCATGTTGTCTTTAAAAGCAATGCCACGTTTAATCTGCAATCAAAATTATATTACAATGGTATTACACCTCAGTAAAACAAACGCGCATTTATGGTGGAGTCAGCAACAAGCGTTGGAGAAATTGTGGCGAGAGGGGGCACATTGTATCATATGTTATGGCAATGTAGGGCTGCACAACCATACTGCTCCCAGATTACTAATACAGTGCTCCCAATCAAATTATCCCTGTCACCGCAAATGGTTCTCGTGTTCTTACAAACCCACTTTATTCAACTTTTTTTCCAACCTTTAGAAAGCCTCCTATTTATCCATGCTAAAATAATGCTTACTAGACACTGGAAATCATGTACAATCCCCACAGAACGGGAATATGTAGAAGCAGCGGATTCATCCTACCAATATGAAAGAACCAAAGCCTACAGCTCAGGGACTGCACAAAAAAATCACCTAATTATAATTGTAATAAATGCATTGAACCAGAAATAGTAGCAAGAGGAACATCAGGGCTCCTTCGGACTAACTGGTATATGTGGGATTTCCAAAGTGTGTAACACTTTCTGTAAAAGTGCAGAGTAGCAAGTTGCATGTGCTAAAACACACAGAAGTTTCTGTAGCAATGTACTTTTTTTTCCCCCATTCTATAATTTCAGCTTATAGGTTATGTTCACACTGAGCAAAACATGCGGAATTCCGCAGCAGGGGGATCCCGTCTGCCTCAGTGTATTTGATGGCTCACGCGCCTCTGCTGCCACCGCTCTCTGCTTAATGTCCGGCCAAAATTAATTTTTGATATGTTGTTACTTATGAAAAGTTATACAAATTTCTAATGTACATTAATTATGGGAAATGCACATATAGGGCTATTTCCCTTAATTTAGTAGATCAGGAAGTGTTAGAATTCTCTCAGATCCAGTGACGTCACGACGAAAGGTGTAATTCCTATGGAGTGTCCAGCAGGGGGCGCTCTCTATATAGAAGTCTATGGGACTTTATTGTTTCTATGGATTTCTATGTAATGTAATGTAATGTAGTGTACAGTGCTTTATTGAATGAATACATCTATGGAATACTTTTGGGAGCAAGTGTCCCTGCTCCCCAAAGTATTGCATAAATGTATTCATTCAATACATTAGGATATCACAGTAAGCCCGCGGATCCGCCGCATTCCCGCCGCATGCCGATCCGCCGCATTCCCGCCGATCCGCGGCGGGAATGCGGACACCTGACATGGGACACAATCAATTACTTTATGTGAGATACATAAAGACTACGGGGGGCATTTATCAAGGGTTTTGCGCCTAATTTTTGATGAATATTTCGACAGGTGTATACTTTTTAGATGCCACTTTTTTTTTATCTGCCTGTTTTAAGTATTCACCCAAAAGTTTGCATAATCTGGGATTAGCGCCCAATTTATCATTTGCGACTTTTTAAAAAGTTGCATAAACAGGTGCAGGGTTACGTTTGGTCAGTACCAGGTGAATAAAACTGCGCAATTTTTTCCTATTTGCGCCTTTTTAATTAGATACATTTACTATGGCAGTGTTACATTTTAATGAATCAGTCACAAGACATTGGAACAAAAAACACACCAATCTCCATTAGAATAGTTGCACCCATTAGACTCCTTAATAAATGTCCCCCTACATCTTTATACATGTATAGTACGTATCTGAGGTTTCTCTGGTTTGTCTGTTTGCCTAATAGAATATGTTCAAGATACTTAGCAGCAGTGTTTAAATTAAACAAGACAGAAATCCACAGGGAAATCTGGCTAATGCTAAAGGCATATTGATTGAAATTAACATCCATAATCTTTTATAGGCCAAAATGTTCATTTTCATTTATACATAATGCCATAACTGCACATTATTATTGACTTTTTCTACTTGCTAAAAACAATATCTATTTTGGAGAAAATAACAAAGAAAATGAATACCAGCTGATCTCAGCACCTATAAATCACAGACATTTTAAAGGAAATAGTCTGCAGGTAATCAATAACTATCACACCAACAATTTTATAAAGCCAAGTAGTCACCATTGCTACATTTGTAGTGATGGTAACTTGGTTTCTCCACCAATTCTCACTGCATTTCCATTCCCTTGTTAAATTACACTGTAAAAACACATCACTGTGCATTTACACCATAGTCATGTTATCTCTTATAGGATTCTCCTCTGTGAATACAGTAGAGAAGAATGTATATAGTAGATTGGCCTTTTCCTCATCCCCCTTTTCCTTATCCCCCTCCACCATTTCACTGAGATTATTTTAGAGGAAACCAACAAGTCTCTGGTTATTTATATAGGATTTTTTTTTACTTTCTGTGGAATCATTCTTTCTGTTGCAATTTTATGTTTTACTTGTTTTTTTGTACAATTTACTCTTCCACCTGTAATTGTTCAATACTTCCAGACTACCTTTGTGTTTTAGTAGTCTGAATGCTTGTTTTTTTAATCATTTATTGCATCCATAACAGCTGTAGTTAACCACATTGTTTTTCTCCCATTTCTACTACGTTCATTCCCATATGGTATGTGTTGTTCACAAGATCTACCTAGGATGTTCTTAAAAATGTCCCATTTCTCTTATGTACTTTTACTGCTCAAGGCATTGTCCCAGTCTGTATCACCAAAGTCCATTCATAGTTTTTGAAAATCAACCTTACTGAAGTTTAATTTTTTTGTAGCCCCCCTACTATGCATTTTATTAAAGTAAATGAAAACGTATTATGCTGTGGTCACACACACACACCTCTATCATTGATATTATGTCTGGCCTATTCGTTAAAATTAGGTCCAGAAGTGCCCTCCTCGCTGCCCCAACTATTTGTCTTAATTTTTGCTTCTTCCACTATACTTGGAGTCTTATAACTCATTCCTATCAGTATTTTATTATTATTCCTATTAATCAGCCATTTCTCGTTTATCCCCACTATGTCATGCTCCTCTTTCACCATTAGGGCCCTTGCACACTGAGTAAAAGAGGCTGAATTTACAAGCAGAGTCTGCGTGGCGGATTCCACTCCAAATTCTGCCTGTCCTATTTCTTCAATAAGATTTTTCTTGAGCCTCAGAGAATGAACATGTTCATTTGTTGAGAGGAGAGGCACAAGAGAAATCCCATTGAAGAAATAGGACAGGCAAAATTTCAAGTGGAATCTGGTGTGCGGACTCCACTCGTATATTCACCCTCTTTAACTCAGTGTGCAAGGGCTCTTATAATGGTTCTAATTCTTCAGCTTTCTTAGTGAGGCTTCTAGCATTTGTATACATACATTTCCTCTTACGATTAGTATTTGTTGTAAGCAGCAAGGATAGTTCTAGCACCCAGACTTCCAAATCCAATTCCTTTATTGTAGCATAGCAAAAAAAACAACAAACAATAAAATCCTGACAGCGATTGTCAGGATTTTACTGTTTGTTGTTTTTTGCTATGCTACAATAAAGGAATTGGATTTGGACGACTGGGTGCTGGAACTATCCTTGTGGTGATTGCTCACACCTCCGTGCACCAGCAGGAGGGGATATATGTGCAGGTGTGGTCAGCTGATCATCCTTCCTCCTTGTAGTATTTGTTGTAACGCCTGCCACCGCTACACCCCAGCTCTTCATCTACTCTATCTTCACCATCTATATTGTAGTTGCCTTCCCCCTACTCCCTAGTTTAAACATTCTTTCAACCTCTTACCCATCTTCTCTCCCACCACAGCTGCACCCTCCCGTTCACGTGTTCTGGGGAACCTGTAATGAGGGCTCTTGAAACCATACTGTGTTGACTCAAAGGAGAGCAAAAAAACCGCTCTTTGAGTTGGATGATTATTATAGCAGCATCAGAGACCAAATACAACCCAAGCAGCATAAAACAGAAATCTCTCCATAGAATAAGACTTAGGGGCCTATTCCACAGGAGGGATAATCAGCCAAATCGGCCCGATTCCTCCGATTATCGCTAGGTGGAATAGAGAAAACGATCAGCTGATGATCGTGTCATCGGCTGATCGTTTATTTAGGGCCAGACCTAAAATCATTAGTCCCCCACCGCGCATCGATACAGTGGAATAGCGGTGCGCGGCAGGCGACAGACAATTTGAGAAGCAGCATACATTACCTAGCAGGACTTCTCCTCCGCTCCGTCTTTCTCCCCGGGTCGCGCGAGCAGCATCAGCAGCTCCAGAGCGGCCTGACTGAGCTGTCAGACCGCTCAGCCTATCACAGGCCAGGACCACCGCGGCCAGTGATTGGCTGAGCAGTCTGACAGCTCAGTCAGGCCGCTCCGGAGCTGCTGATGCGCTGCGGGACCCGGGGAGGAAGACAGAGCGGAGGAGAAGTTCTGCCAGGTAATGTATGGTGCAAGGGCTGCAAGGACATTGGTAACGATGTCCCTGCAGCCCTCGCTCATCGATCATCGGGCCATGGAATAGGCCCAGTAAACGAGCGGTGATCTAGCAGATCGGCGTTCGTTTACATCGTTGATCGGGCCCCCATCGGCCCGTGAAATAGGACCCATACTTCTAACCCTAAATAAACATGTCAAAAAGCAAAGTAGATTAGAAATCATTCTAGGACAGTTCCCAGGCATCAGCGTTAGCAACTTTAGCCACAAAGCACCCCTCCCTGACAACTGCAAATTACGTGCAGCAGTTAAGACAGAAGGCATCAATGAATAGATCCCCATGGAAAATTAAATCAACAACATACTGATGTACAGTAGTGGCATAATTTTGCATCTTACATCTAAATTTAAGAAATTGGACAAATTTGCCTGTGTGCCTGTGTGAGCTTTCCTTCAGGGTTTCTCTCTCCCTCTGTATAATATCTGAGTGGCTGTGCAACCCTTTCCCTGATGTTATCTGTTACACTAGAACAGTGTTTCTCAACCCCAGTCCTTAAGACCCACCAACAGGTCATATTTTAAGGATATCCCATACAGAGAACACCTGTGATAATACCGGATGCACTGAGTATAATTATATCACCTGTGCAATACTAAGAAAATCCTCAAAACATGACCTGTTGGTGGGTCTTGAGGACTGGAGTTGAGAAATACTGCACTAGATGAACATAAACTCACTGTGGTTGACTTTAAAAGTATTGGTAGTCTTCTAAAGGGTTATCCAAGATTAGAAAAACATAGCGGTTTTCATACAGAAACCATACTACACTTTTCTCAGTTTGTGTGGAGTTTTGCAACTCCATTCCATTGAAGTGAATGAAGCTGAGTTGTAATATCACATGCAACCTGAAGACAGGTGTGCTGCTGTTTCTGGAAAAAACAGCTATGTTTTTCTAATCCTGGATAACACCTTTAGGCTATGTTCACACTACGTAAAACAACGACCGTAGTTCTTGCCGCAGAACTACGGCCGTAGTTTTGAGGGGTGGAACATAGTCTTATTTTCAATGGGATCCCGGCCGGAGCGTACACACATCGTATGCGCTCCAGCCGGGATCCCATGTGGCGCCGGAAAAAACTGACATGCCAGTTTTCTGCGGCCGGAATTCAGTGAATTCCGGCCGCAAAAAGACCTGTCAGTTCCCACAGTGAAGCAAATGGCTCCGGCCGCTTGCTTCACTGTGGGCTATGGGAAGCTCTGATGCAGGCGCGTGCTGATGCGCCCGCATCAGAACTCCGCGTCCGATAAGATCACATAAGTACCGGCTGGGATGATCCGTGCAGAGACCGGCCGTTCAGTGACCCGCCCGGGGTCACAGAGCGGCCGGTCTCATACGACGTGTGAACATAGCCTTAAAGAGGATTTCACATGACAGCTGTGTTTCAAACAATTGAGTAAAGGGGCTGGCCCAATTGGACAACCCCTTGTCGGAATGAACCCATGGCAGTATGACCACCATTGGTCGGAATGAGATGTTAATAATCATGTCTATGATCAGCTTTTTAAATCTAGATTGAACATTTGCACGGTACATGCATAACCTAAAACCTATGTGGATACAATATCTTCATGCTTAAATATTACTCATATTCGGGGCCAATTCATTTGGTACAAGACAAGCACTGTACCAGCATGCCAAGTAAAAACAAAATAAAAAGTTATTAGAGTGAAACACAGGAGTGGACACATACAGTTTCAGTGAATATCTTTATTTTTTACCTTTCTTTATGATTAAGTTGTTACTATGGTTGAAGCAAAGGCTACAAAAAACTGCTATTTACCTGGGTGTTAAAAATAACCATGCATTTTAAGGCCATGTTCACATGGCGTAAGACTTCAGCCGGGTCACAGAACGGCTGGGGTCAAAGAAGATCATCCCAGTCGGTACTGCAGTACCGGCCGGATGATGTTCACTTCTGATGAATTTGTGTGCACCCGTATCCCAATTCCCTGCTGCACACAATTCAGCGTGTGCACTGACAGGTTTTCTGCAGCCGCAGAAAACTGACGTCAGTTTTTTTCGACGCCCCTAGCGATCCCGGCCGAAGTGTATACTATGTGTATACACTCCGGCCGGGATTCCCTTAGCCTGCAGCACAATGTAGGTTCAGTGGTAATCACGGCTGTTGTTGAAAATCAGCAACAACGGCCGTGATTACTACTGAACTTACATTGTGTGAACAAAGCCTAAAACTGCAGTGTGTACTACTCTATCTCTTTATTTTGGATTAAAATGTCCACTGAAGTCTATGAAGAGGGATTAAAAAATGGAAGTGTCCGTATGTGACTTGTATTTCCTCTGTATAGCATCCATTTTTCCTTTTTTTTTAAATTCATAACATGTGTTTCCTCTAGCAATGTGTTTTTTACATCCTAAAGCCTATAGGAAAAACACTAGAAAAAACTGAATACAACAAAAACACACACACACACCAATACACTAGAAAAATAACAAAAAAGTGGGGTATACATTTTTTTCCCTTCTTTTAAGAGAAATGTCTTTAACAGTAACAAAAAAGGCACATTTTCTTTACAGAGACAGAATCTACAAAGGCAACCTTTTTAGCACAATCCTTCATTGTCCAATCCCCTCCAACATGTCAGCATATATCACAAACTAATAGTAAAAATGTTGGCTTGCATTAAGGCTTTGTTTGCATTGGTAAAGTGTGGTATGTCTGTTGTACAAGATGGTATATCAGTACAAAAGGTATATTGACGTATACAGCAGTGTACCCAAAGTAGGCCTATTGACTTTAATGGGGCAAACTTAGTCTATTAGTGACTACTAAAGAGGAGTGAACCTCGAGCATACTTGGGTTTGTCCAAGCATGCAGCATTTCATTACCAGTGGCTGAAGAGGTTGGATGCAGGCTGTCTGGAAAACATAGATACGGCCATAGGCTGTATCCATGTTTTCCAGGACTCCCTAGAGTTACATAGAATTTCTTTAGCCACCGGTAATCAAATGCAGCAAAGTCAAGTGTGTACAAACCAGATTTACTTCGCTAGACACAAAAGTAAGGTCTTTGAGTCACAAACAAAAATAGTACAGTGGTACCTTGGTTCTCGAACTTAATTGGTTCCGGAAGGCAGTTTGAGAACTGAGCAGTGTCCTCCCATAGGAAATAATGTAAATGTGTTAAATTGGTTCCAGCACCCACCAATAATCACCTACAGTACCCTTACATTACATTGATAAGTGCCCAGTATAATCCCTACAGTACAGGACAGAACAGCACTAACCAGCAAAACCAGCAATTATAGTACAGTAGTCACTAACTCCTCACTCTTCCTTTACTGTATAGTGCCCCCCACCCCAGCACTTTAATGGATGGGAGATGTTGGTGCACTGACTGTACTACTACTGTATTGTATATGCCCTCCAGCAGTCTTATACATTACAGGATGGGAGATGGTGGTGTACTGACTGTACTACTACTGTACTGTATATGCACTCCAGCAGTCTTATACATTACAGGATGGGAGATGGTGGTGCACTGACTGTACTACTACTGTACTGTATATGCACAATAGCAATCTTATACAGTACAGGATGGGAGATGGTGGTGTACTGACTGTACTACTACTGTACTGTATATGCACTCCAGCAGTCTTATACATTACAGGATAGGAGATGGTGCACTGACTGTACTACTACTGTATTGTATATGCACTCCAGCAGTCTTATACATTACAGGATGGGAGATGGTGGTGCACTGACTGTACTACTACTGTACTGTATATGCACTCCAGCAGTCTTATACAGTACAGGATGGGAGATGGTAGTGTACTGACTGTACTACTACTGTACTGTATATGCACTCCAGCAGTCTTATACAGTACAGGATGGGAGATGGTAGTGTACTGACTGTACTACTACTGTACTGTATATGCACTCCAGCAGTCTTATACAGTGCAGGATGGGAGATGGTGGTGCACTGACTGTACTACTACTGTACTGTATATGCACTCCAGCAGTCTTATACAGTACTGTAAAGTATGGGAGATGGTGGTGCACTGACTGTACTACTACTGTACTGTATATGCACTCCAGCAGTCTTATACAGTACTGTAATGTATGTGAAGCCTCACCAGTGCTAAACTCCCCAGGTACAACCCACCATCCACACTCGCAAAAACCTTCAGATACCAAGTACTTCAAGACTGGAGGCCGAAAAAGTGTTTGATAAAACTTTCCTTGAAAACACAGTTTGAGTTCCAAACAGTTTGAGAACCAAGGTACCACTGTGTGTGTGTATATATATATATATATATATATATATATATATATATATATACACACACAGTGGTACCCCGGTTCTCTCTCTCTATATAGATAGATAGATAGATAGATAGATATAGAGAGAGAGAGATATTTGTAGTAGTAATGTCCATTAAATGACCCTCACCCCCTTTGGTACTAAAATATGTTTTTTAATAGTACCTTTGAATAATCTGCCATTATTCAGATTAGAAAACTAGAGGCCTAATGTCTTTTACACCTGCTTCCACACAACGGGTGTCTCTAATTCACTTTCCATGCCTTGGTCAAGACACATGTTATTGCCAAAAAAAAAAGTGTTTCCACAGCTTACTGGATAGGCAGTGGGCTGTGGCTCCTTTGACGGAATCTCCAGCTGTCGTCGAGCAGGTGTAAACATAAACAAACAATGGTGAGTTACTAGATCCCAGGTCTTCAGTGTCAATGGACTGTCTAACAGAATCATACACTAAAAGCATATTAAGGCTTATATAAAAGATAAGCAAGAACCTGCTCATCCTCCGAAAAGCTGCAGTACAGAACACAACTAACTGTATTTGTATGCATGTGTGGTGCACTTTTTCTTAACGGGATTGTCTGTCATTTTAGGACAGGCTTCAGGAAGATATTATCTAAGCAAACCATGTATTGGGGGTTAGTGTTTAGGAAAATTCATTTTGCTATGTACCAATCAATCATACAATGACAAGAAATTATAAAATTACCATATTTGCAAAAATAAGTTTGGAAAATTGTCTCCATGAAAAATAGGGTTATTGTATTGCAGACTCACTAAATACTATGTGAGACAGAGATGTTTAAATTAAACTCCTCTGTCCACTGTATGGATCTGTTATAAGATTTATAGCCAAGTGCTGACCACAGTTTCATCTATCACTTTTACAACAATCAATGCATCACTTTAGCAGAAAATATACGTCAGCAGGAACCAAAGCTGCCCCACATAACATCACTCTTGTTTTTGCATATAGGGAACAAAAACACATAGGCAACATCCACAATCTGATAAATATTTTTGCACTGAAAACAATATATATATTTAATGCCTTTATATAGAATACAGAGGGCAAATAAATTAGGTAATTAAAGTGCCATCCATGCATCCTTTAAGCGGACCAGACTAGGAAGGAGGAAACCCAACTTGAGAGAATACATTTTCTCATCCCTAATAGTGTGTGAAAAGTTAGGGCAGAGAATAAGGAACAAATACATATTCATGAGATAAGCTAGGAAACCAGGAAAGTAAGCGCATAGAAAGCTTATCCCAGCATGCAGTGTATGGTTACAGTGTTTCTTACCTTAGTTACTGACTTTGATGATAGTCCTCAAACCTCTGGATCATTGAGATCCTGCTGTAATATTCAGAATTTTCATGAACTTTCCGCCATAAGAACAAAATACATAGAAGAAGTTGAAATTTGAAGCCCCCAAGAAGTGAGTTCTGCAGAGAGAAATCTCCTGTGGGTCCTGAGATGTGATGATCTGTGTGCTGAGAAGCAGTCTCCAGACCTCAGTGCATTGCTCAGAGCTCACTGCCTGTTGTCACTGTTCTTCACAGTCCCATTCAGAGAGGCTGTGAGGTTGAGAAGGGGGTGGGGAGGCCCGGCATCATTCACTGGCTGCCTCTTATGGACCTATTGTTGTATCTGCTGAGAAAAGTACCAAAGGAGTTTCTTTGCTTCATTATAGTTTCATAGAGAGCAGAAAGGCTGAAGTCATGCAACTCATGGAACTAGGCTAACTTGTTTATGGGCAATTACTAAGGATAACTTGCCATAGGCTACAGAACTCTTTAACATTTTCATTTACCTACATTTTGAATATTTTACTCTGTGTAATATATATATATATATATATATATATATATATATATATATATATGTATATATATTACAGAGTAAAATACATGATCTGTAACAATCCTACTTATGTTTAAAATAGTTTATCACTATATATATATATATATATATATATATATATATATATATATATATACTAGAAAATGTACCCAGAGCTGCCCAGGTATAAAGTCTCAGTGTGTTAATTAGATTTGTTTTAAGGTGCCCAGGAGGCCAAGCTAAAGGTATTGTATCATCTGAGTTCATCAGTGGAATTAGTGTATACCTGTAGTGCATAGTTGGAGGGGTTCTATATACCCACAATGTATAGTTTTTAGGAGTCTTGCATATTTGTAGTGCATAGTTGGGGGGGCTGTATACCTATAGTGTATAGTTGGGGGGGTCCTGTATACCTGTAATGTGTAGTTGGGGGGGGCGTATACCTGTAGTGTATAGTTGAGGGAGGTCCTGTATACCTGCAGTGTACAGTTGGTGAAGGTCCTGTATACCTGTACTGTACAGTTCGGGGATCCTGTATACCTGTAGTATATAATTGGTGCTGTATACCTGTAATGTATAGTTGGTGGAGGTCTTGTATACCTGAAGTTTATAGTTTGAGGGTCCTGGATACCTGTAGTGTATAATTGGTGGAGGTCTTGTATACCTGTAGTATATAGTTCGGGGGTCCTGTATACCTGTAGTGCATAGTTTGAGGGTCCTGTATAACTGTAGTATAGAGTTGGTGGAGGTCCTGTATACCTGTAGTATATAGCTTTGGGGTCCTGTATACCTGTAGTATAGAGTTGGTGAAGGTGCTGTATACCTGTAGTATAGAGTTGGTGTAGGTCCTGTATACCTGAAGTGTATAGTTTGGGGTCCTATATACCTGTAGTATATAGTTGGTGGAGTTCCTGTATACCTGTAGTGTATAGTTTTGAGGTCCTGTATACCTGTAGTGTATAGTTTGGGGTCCTGTATACCTGTAGAATATAGTTGGTGGAGGTCCTTTATACCTGAAGTATATAGTTGGTGGAGATCCTGTATACCTGTAGTGTATAGTTTTGGGGTCCTGTATACCTGTAGTTTAAAGTTTCGGGTCCTGTATACCTGTAGTATATAGTTGGTGGAGGTCCTGTGCACCTGTAGTGTATAGTTCTGGGGTCCTGTATACCTGCAGGGTCGTATTTACCATTAGGCACCCATGGTCTGGTGCGTAGGGTAGCACCTTGCAGAGGGGCAGTACCCTCCGTTCAGACTTGCCAGAAAATCTGGTGTCTTTTCGAGGGGGGTATGGCGGTATTGGTCAGGTCTGGTATAGCAGTGTTATCCAATCACAGTATGGCGGTATTGGTCAGGTCTGGTATAGTGGTGTTATCCAGTCACAGTATGGCGGTATTGGTCAGGTCTGGTATGGCAGTGTTATCCAGTCACAGTATGGTGGTATTGATCAGATCTGGTATGGCGGTGTTATCCAGTCACAGTATGGCGGTATTGGTCAGGTCTGGCGGTGTTCTCCAGTCACAGTGTGGCGGTATTGGTCAGGTCTGGTATAGTGGTGTTATCCAGTCACAGTATGGCGGTATTGGTCAGGTCTGGTATGGCAGTGTTATCCAGTCACAGTATGGCGGTATTGGTCAGGTGTGGTATGACAGTGTTATCCAGTTACAGTAGGGCGGTATTGGTCAGGTCGGGTATAGCAGTTTTTTCCAGTCATAGTATGGTGGTATTGGTCAGGTGTGTTATGACAGTGTTACCCAGTCACAGTATGGTACTATTGGTCAGGTCTGGTGTGGCGGTGTTATCCAGTCACGGTATGGTGGTATTGGTCAGGTCTGGTATAGCGGTGTTATCCCATCACAGTATGGCGGTATTGGTCAGGTGTGTTATAGCGGTGTTATCCAGTCACAGTATGGTGGTATTTGTCAGGTCTTATATGATGGTGTTATCCAGTCACAGTATGGCGGTATTGGTCAGGTCTGGTGTGACGGTGTTACCCAGTCACAGTTTGGCGGTATTGGTCAGGTCTGGTATGGCAGTGTTATCCAGTCACAGTATGGCGGTATTGGTTAGGTCTGGTATGACAGTGTTATCCAGCACAGTATGGCGGTATTGGTCAGGTCTGGTGTGGCAGTGTTACCCAGTCACAGTTTGGTATACCTGTAGTGCCCTGTATATACATGTACTATATAGATGGAGTAGGGGGCCCTGTATATACATGTACTGTATAGATGGAGTAGGGGGTCCTGTATACATGTACTGTATAGATGGAGTAGGGGGTCCTGTATACATGTACTGTATAGATGGAGTAGGGGGTCTACCAGTTATTACTGTGGATGTTGTGAGGCAGCTGGCCCTAGCAACCATTGCTCCCTGTAAAAAAGAAAGTAGTAATCCTATTGGTTGCTAAGGCTCCAACTGCAGTTTACTGCTGGAGACATGCAGCTAATTATATCACCTGTGTTTGTAGTTTGGAGATTTTCCCATTCATCTCTATGGGGCGCTCTTTCCCCTCCCCCTCCCCTCCTGTACATCTGGCGGGGACTGGACCTTCGCAATAACCTTCCCGGACACCCAATGTATCTGTGTGCCAAATTTGGGGTCAAACTGTTCAGGCGTTTGGAAGTCTATTTGGGACAGACAGACAGACTTTCATTTTTATGATATAGACTAGAAAATGTACTCGGCGCTGCCCGGGTATAAAGTGTCAGTGTGTTAATTAGATTTGTTCCAAGGTGCCCAGGAGGCAAAGCTAAAGGTATTGTTTCATCTAAGTTAATCAGTGGAATTAGTGTATACCTGTAGTGCATAGTTGGAGGGGTTCTGTATACCCACAATGTATAGTTTTTAGGGGTCTCGCATATCTGTAGTGCATAGTTGGGGGGGCTGTATACCTATAGTGTATAGTTGGGGGGGTCCTGAATACCTGTAGTGTGTAGTTGGGGGGGGCTGTATACCTGTAGTGTATAGTTGAGGGAGGTCCTGTATACCTGCAGTGTACAGTTGGTGAAGGTCCTGTATACCTGTACTGTATAGTTCGGGGGTCCTGTATACCTGTAGTATATAGTTGGTGCTGTATACCTGTAATGTATAGTTGGTGGAGGTCTTGTATACCTGTAGTTTATAGTTTAAGGGTCCTGGATACCTGTAGTGTATAATTGGTGGAGGTCTTGTATACCTATAGTATATAGTTCAGGGGTCCTGTATACCTGTAGTGCATAGTTTGAGGGTCCTGTATAACTGTAGTATAGAGTTGGTGGAGGTCCTGTATACCTGTAGTGTATAGTTTGGGGTCCTATATACCTGTAGTATATAGTTGGTGGAGTTCCTCTATACCTGTAGTATATAGCTTTGGGGTCCTGTATACCTGTAGTGTAGTTTGGGGTCCTGTATACCTGTAGTATATAGTTGGTGGAGTTCCTGTATACCTGTAGTATATAGCTTTGGGGTCCTGTATACCTGTAGTAAAGAGTTGGTGAAGGTGCTGTATACCTGTAGTATAGAGTTGGTGTAGGTCCTGTATACCTGTAGTGTATAGTTTTGAGGTCCTGTATACCTATAGTGTATAGTTTGGGGTCCTATATACCTGTAGTATATAGTTGGTGGAGTTCCTGTATACCTGTAGTGTATAGTTTTGGGGTCCTGTATACATGTAGTGTATAGTTTGGGGTCCTGTATTCCTGTAGTATATAGTTGGTGGAGGTCCTGTATACCTGAAGTATATAGTTGGTGGAGGTCCTGTAGTGTATAGTTTTGGGGTCCTGTATACCTGTAGTGTAAAGTTTGGGGTCCTGTATACCTGTAGTATATAGTTGGTGGAGGTCCCGTGCATTTGTAGTGTATAGTTTTGGGGTCATTTATACCTGTAGTGTCCTGTATACCTGCAGGGTCGTATTTACCATTAGGCACCCATGGTCTGGTGCATAGGGTAGGACCTTGCAGAGGGCCAGTACCCTCCCATTCAGACTTGCCAGAAAATCTTTGGTCATGTCTTGTATAGCGGTGTTATTCAGTCACAGTGTGTCGGTATTGGTCATGTCTGGTATGGCGGTGTTATCCAGTCACAGTATGGCGGTATTGGTCAGGTCTGGTATGGCAGTGTTATTCAGTCACAGTGTGTCGGTATTGGTCATGTCTGGTATGGCAGTGTTATTCAGTCACAGTGTGTCGGTATTGGTCAGGTCTGGTGTGGCGGTGTTCTCCAGTCACAGTGTGGTGATATTGGTCAGGTCTGGTATAGTGGTGTTATCCAGTCACAGCATAGTGGTATTGGTCAGGTGTGGTATGGCAGTGTTATCCAGTCACAGTATGGCGGTATTGGTCAGGTCTGGTATGGCAGTGTTATCCCATCACAGTATGGCAGTATTGGTCAGGTGTGTTATAGCGGTGTTATCCAGTCATAGTATGGCGGTATTGGTCAGGTCTGATATGATGGTGTTATCCAGTCACAGTATGGCGGTATTGGTCAGGTCTGGCAGTGTTATCCCATCACAGTATGGCGGTATTGGTCAGGTGTGTTATAGCTGTGTTATCCAGTCACAGTTTGGTGGTATTGGTCAGGTCTGGTATGGCAGTGTTATCCAGTCACAGTATAGCGGTATTGGTCAGGTCTGGTATGGCAGTGTTATCCAGTCACAGTATGGCGGTATTGGTCAGGTCTGGTATGGCAGTGTTATCCAGTCACAGTATATGGCAGTATTGATCAGGTCTGGTATGGCGGTGTTATCCAGTCACAGTGTGGCGATATTGGTCAGGTCTGGTATGGCAGTGTTATCCAGTCACAGTATAGTGTTAATGGTCAGGTCTGGTGTGGCAGTGTCATCCAGTCACAGTATGGTGGTATTGGTCAGGTCTGGTATGAAAGTGTTATCCAGCACAGTACGGCGGTATTGGTCAGGTCTGGTATGGCAGTGTTATCCAGTCACAGTATGGTGGTATTGGTCAGGTCTGGTGTGGCAGTGTTACCCAGTCACAGTTTGCTATACCTGTAGTGCCCTGTATATACATGTACTGTATAGATGGAGTAGGGGTCCTGTATACATGTACTGTATAGATGGAGTAGGGGGTCCTGTATACATGTACTGTATAGTTGGAGTAGGGGGTCCTGTATACATGTACTGTATAGATGGAGTAGGGGGTCCTGTATATACATGTACTGTATAGATGGAGTAGGGGGTCCTTTATACATGTACTGTATAGATGGAGTAGGGGGTCCTGTATACATGCACTGTATAGATGGAGTAGGGAGTCCCGTATGCATGTACTGTATAGATGAAGTAGGGAGTCCCGTATACATGTACTGTATAGATGGAGTAGGGGGTCCTGGATACATGTACTGTATAGATGGAGTAGGGAGTCCTGTATACATGTACTGTATAGTTGGAGTAGGGGGTCCTGTATACATGTACTGTATAGATGGAGTAGGGGGTCCTGTATATACATGTACTGTATAGATTTTCCCATTCATCTCTATGGGGCTACAAAAAGGTACCACATTTATACATCATAAGTATAACAGTGATTGCATTATATACTGATCAGACAAATATCAGCCTAATATGGTGTAGGTACCAAACACTCTTGAAGTCTACAAGACCTCTAAAGAAGTCCAGTAGTATCTGATGCCAACATGATAGCAGCAGGTCCTTGGCACATTGAAAATGTAGTTCATTCTGCAAGCAGAGGTGGACATATAGGAGCGTGGCGCCCCTGCGGCCGGATATGACTCACGTATCCAATAGAGGATTGTATGTGGGGCAGGCCACAGCTGCTGGCATCTGGGTGCTGGCGAGCTGAGAGTGGCAGAACAATACATATCACCTATGTGGTGGGGTCATAGGGCCCGAGGCCCCCTAGCCCCCCTAGCCCGAGTCCGAGCCCTATGGGCCCCTGTGCAGCTCAACAGGCTGAACAAGTGATATGTCCGCCACTGGACTGAATATTAGAAAGTATAGTGGGAGGGTTATTAAGAAGTCTTACAGTGGGAACATATTCTTTTGCCATAGCAACCAATTACAGCTCAGCTTTCAAATGATCATTAAAGCAGAGCTGTGATTGGTTGCTATGGGCAACAACATTCCTACTTTAAGGCTGCTATAAATCTCCCCCATAATACCTATGTGTGCCCATAATGTGTAAGGAAATAGCATCAGTGTAAAACCACTAGGAGGCCTGGGATGGTAAGGTGGCTGGGAGGTCTGGGATGGGCCTGGGATGGGAACGATGACGAGTGGGTCCACGTTAGGGGTCTGGGGCGGGCCTGGGATGGGAACAGCAACGAGTACGTCTGTGTTAGGGGGCTTGGGCCCTGGCCCTGGCTGAGGCAAGCCAGGGCTTTTCAGCCTGGCGACAGGATAATATGTGTTAGGGGGCTTTGGTGGGCCTGGGCTGGAAAGGGCGCCAGGAGGGTCCACGTTAGGGGTCTGGAGTGGGTCTGGGCAGGGAAGAGCACCGTCAGGGGCTGCGTTAGAGGGCTGGGGCAGGCTTGGGCTGGGAAAGGAGACAGGAGGGTCCATGTTAGGGGGCTGGCCTAGAAAGGGTGCCGGGAGGGTCTGCGTTAGGGGGCTGAGGTGGGCCTGGGCAGGGAAGGTTGCCAGGAAGGGCTCACAGTTTTAGGCCAGGTTCACACTACGTGAACACCAGCTGTTCTGTCACCCGGCTGGTGTCAGTGAAGATGATCTTCATTTGTGCTGAATTTGTGCACACGGATGCGCCGCATCCCAATTCACCATTGAACACAATAGAGAGCCGCACTCTCAATTGTGAGACCTGAATAGCGGCTGCACAAAACTGAAAGGTCAGTTTTTCTTGCAGCCACTAGGGATCCCGGCCTGAGTGTATACTATGGGTCGGGATTCCTTTAGACTGCAGTGCACATAACTTTCGTATTACTCACGGCCATTGTTGCAAATCGGCAACAGCGGCCGTGATTAATACACAACGTTGTGTGAACATGGCCTTAAGGAGTTCTACGACATTTACTACTGACAATACATCTAACACTCCGCCAAACACATTGCTATTCTTACCTGTTTTTGTTGTCATTGACTGATGAACCTTTTAATTGGCAGTCATGAGCTGGCAGGACCCCTGCACCTAAGATTCCTGTCCACCACTAAGCTCTACCTGTATTCCAGCCTCACCCCTTTGTTGTTCCTACATCCCTCCTCCCTTTGCATTAAGCCCTTGGGTTTTTAACTAAGTTTTAGGTTTTAAACTCTTCTGAATCATCCCTGCCTGGACCAGTGCTGATAAAGAGTCTGCTTTTCCTCAAAGGTCAGACCTGCAGCAACCATAAGAAGGTGGAGCCTGGTGGGAACTTGTAGATGAAGGGTATGGGGCTGGATAGATACAGGACAGGAATCTGACGGCTGGCTCCTCTCCTGCACGGTGCTGTCTGAACTATACAGCTTCCTTTAACCAATGACTTACTATGTTGCAAAGTCTAATGAGGGTGCTGTGCTGGGGAAAAAAGCCAACAGTTAATCTGTTCATGTACTGGCCCACTTAGCACACCGGCCCATCTAGCATTTGCCTGAATTGCTAGATGGGCAGTCTGGCCCTGCATGGAACAAAGCCATGGTTTAAAAGGACAACTGCTGAAGAGTGTGCCAGGAATTTTGGCACGTGGTCAATGTACCAACAAGCCTACATTTTGCAATCAGTTTCTTCAAAAGGGAGCATGACAAGGGGCATATCCTAGAAGTCAGCAGAGCTGCATGTAGATGGGCATTGATCTGATAGATCAGCACTTGCTTACAGGGCCTATTGCATGGCTCGATGATTGTTTTTGCAGCCTTTTCCTTAAAGGGCTTACTTGGGACACTGGACAATACATACGCCCCCAAGTGATATGCAGCTGCAGCGTCCATGAGCGCACAAAAAAGCGTGTTGAGCTTTGTTTTTCACTATTCTGTTTATCTACACTGGGGGCGATCTTCTAAAAGGTGAATATACTAGGGGCATATACTGATATAGGGACTACACTGGGGGCTATCCACTGAGGGGGGGGGGCTCGATGAAGGCCATCAACTGACTGGGAACCATCTACTAAAGGGGGACTTTATTGGGGGCCATCTGATACATGGGGACTACATTGGGGGCCATATACTGAATGGGGGTCATATGGTAAATGGGGAACCAAACTGGGACCATTGACTAAAGGGGTGGACCACATTAATGGCCATGGATTAAAGGGGGACTACACAGGGGACCACCTACTAAATGGGGATTAAACAGGGGGGACAGCTACTAAAGGGGGACTACACAGGGGGTCATCTACTGACTACCTACTGGGGATGCTACCTATTGGAAGGCTAGAATGAGGATTACTTATTGGTAGTTGCCAACCACATGGGGGGTGGGGGTGGGGGGTCATACCTATTGGGGGCTAGCAGGGATTACCTCTACAGGATACTACCTACTGGGGGAGGGGTGATAACTACCAGGCATAATCACCCAAGTGTCCACAACAACATGGAGCCAGCCCTGCCTCAAGGCAAAACTGTTCCAGCTCCTTCAAGTTAGATGGTTTCTGCTTTTGAACATCAATCTTTAAATCTGACCACAGATTCTCAATTGGATTAAGATCTGGGTTTTTGATAAGCCATTCCAATGCATGTACATGTTTCTACTCCAGTGTTGTTTTAACCCTTTGAGAACCAAGCCCAAAATGACCCAGTGGAACGCACCAATTTTCAATTTAGCGTCATTGTTTTTTCCTCTAGCACTTTTTATTTTTCTATCTACAGGGCCATACAAGGGCTTGTTTTTTTCAGGAATAGTTGTACTTTGAAATGGCGCCTTTAATTCTACTATAACATGTATGACAAAACCCCAAAATATTATTTATGAAAATATAAATTGGGGAAATCGTAAAAAAAAGAATGCAATATGGTAACTTTTGGGGGGTTCCTGTGTCTACGCAATGCACTATACAGTAAAAGTGACATGAGAGCATTACTCCGAACACAACCACATGCAGGTTTACACAGATTCTCTAATGTTATATATATTTTTTTTATGAAATCCTTTTTTTTTTGCAATCAATGATTAATAAAATGGCCCTATTGTGACTCTTATAACAGTTTTAGTTTGTCACCTACGGGGCTGTGGGGGGTGTAATTGCGCCACGATCTGTAGTTTTTTTAATACCATATTTGTGTAGATCGTAAGTTTTGTTTAATTTTTATTAACTTTTTATAATTTTTTTTATATATAATGTAACAAAAAAAAAAATGACACTCCTGGTACTTTTTCCCCTTTTTTCGTTTATGCCATTCGCCGTTCGTGATGACGATTGTTATATTTTTAATAGATCTGACAATTATGCAGGCTACAGTATATAATATGTTTATTTATTTAATTATTTGTATATGTTTTATTTATAAAATGTGATAGGGGGTGATTTAAATTTTTATTGAGGGAGGGGCTTTGGGGTATTTTTTAAAAACATTTCAACTTTTTTTTTCTTCACATTCTAAGTCCCCCTGGGGGATTTTTACATGCAATCATCTGATTGCATACACTGATTATTGCTATGCCATAGGCATAGTATTGATCAGTGTTGTAGACGCTCTGCTGATTGAGGACATACAGTTACGTTACCTCCTGTTGGTAGGTTAATATCCATCCCAGTCTCAAATCCCCGACAGACCGAATATCCCTGTATTTAGCATCATCTTCCTCTTGACCAAAATGATGCTGCCCTGTTTTACTGTGGGGATGGTGTTCTTGGAGTGATGAGATATGTTGGTTTTGAGCCAGACATATCCTTTTTTCTTGGTGGCTTAAAAAGTTCAATGTTGGTCTCATCTAATCTGACCACTCTTCCATAAAGCTTAGCTCTATGGAGTGTACAGTATATTGGGGCCGTATGAACGGATACTCCAGTCTCTGCTTCAGAACTCTCCGGCTCCTTTAGGGCTACATTTTGTGTCTGTGCTGGCTCTCTAATTAATTAATGGCGTCCTTGCCTGGTCTCAGAATTCATTGGGCAACCCTCTCTTGGCAGGTTTGTTGTGGTACCATGTTCCTTCCATTTGATGATAATGGATTTGGTGGTGCTCCAGTGGATTATCAGGGATTTGAATATTTTTTTTATAACCCAACCCCTACTTGTTCTTCTCAACAACATGATTTGTCCCTGATTTGTTTGAAGATCTTCATCGTGTTTTTGGTTAGTGATGCCTCTTGCTTAATGGTGTTGAAGCCTCTGGGGCCTTTCAGAAAAGATTTGTATATACTGATAGACCATATGACGCTTAGATTGTACAGAGGGGGACTTCATTTCACTAGGCATGTGATTTCTGAAGGAAAGTGGTTGCACCAATTAGGGGTTTTAAAGCAAAACGAGTAAATACATTTGCCCGTGACAATTTTCAGTTTTTTATTTCCAATTTTTTTACTTTACAAAACTTGTCCCACTATAAAGCCATTTTGCCAATGTAATGTTGTGTGGTCCTCTTAAAGGGGTTCCACAATGGGGCTTAAAGATCAGAACCACAATGTTTTACAACCAACAACAGACTGACCAGACTGGAGCCAGGAGTGATAACCACTGAACAAACCTTCGGCTGACAGCTGTGATGTTCACTTTTAGAGCTATTCCTGACCAGACTCCTAGGTGGTCCCATGATATAGTTACTTACTTGTTGTTTAGATACCAAGAGTATATGCAGCAAGCATTAAATGTTTGCGTACTGGTGCTATTTCAATGTTTCTTAGTCTAATACCATATGAATGTGATGACAGTATAATATGGAAGAAAACAGGGAGCAGTGAGGGTTGGTTTAGAAAATCATCAAATACAGAGCAGACTGAATATACTGAAGGGAACCTGTCACATTAGGACACTAAACCACCAGCATGTGTTTATACATCTGTAGTTTATTGTCCCAAAACTGTGTGTTTGAAGTCTACCCGTTCCTGTAATCTAATCTAATCTTCTGTTATTAAGATGAAAAAATTTTGCGCCGGCCTTACAAATGTCCCTGCCGCGCCAATGGTTTGCAGATCCAGAGTCTGTGGCCCCTGTTTCAATACCTCCGCCCCCCCCCCAAGGGCAACAGGCAGAAAATGTATATACAAAAATGTATATGCAAAACAGCCATTTTTGAATAAATTTATTCGCATCTGGCCATTTGCAGCCAAAAAAATAACACTTTTTGGGTGTTAATAAATCCCCCCTATTGTGTGAAGTTGTGGAGGAAGAGCTATCTGACCAGTGCCATGTTTGTATGCATGGTTAGGAAATTTAAGGTCGTAATTTTGCAAACAGGGATTGTGGTAAGGTGTTACTTCTACATTGCACGTTTAGGCAAATTGGCTGCACACAGGTATGAGCAGGTTATAACAGGGTTGTTATGGTGCCAGAGTGTGCAGGGTTTTATACTTCCAGTTCTGTACAAGCAGGGGCAATATTGAAGGTAGTTCCCCTCTATCAATGGGATTATTAATGCATCAAACATACCAGCGACACATCCAGATATGACTGCATACTTATTCATTTCATACCTTTCCCAGTTTTTGGTCACAATTCTGTGCAGTGTTCAGCTATCCCTGTAAGGCTATATTCACAACTAAAATTATACTAGTAATATAGCATACCAGCAGAACAGTATGACAATTTATACCAGTGCATGCCTTCCCCAGATCCATCAAGTTCAATGGCCCAAAAGAACTCTCTTCTCAAGTTCAATGGCCCAAATGTGATAGAATTTCTTTCTAAGTATATTCCTTTATTTGTGGGCTATTACGCAAACCAGTGTATATGACTGGTATGTGCGTCATATGGCAAATTATTACTGATGTATGCTCTAAGTAGGAGCAATTAGTCACCTGAGGAAATGATGGGGTAGTAATAAGTACGCACACTAGGTATTGCCACCTCATCTATTATTTAGGGGGAGGAATGGAGTTACCTTACTATGTGCACCACTTATCATCTTCATGACAACAGTCATTTATCAGAGCACCAGGATGTACTATCACAGCTTATAGGCCTGATGTAATGCCGTACAGACACACTGTATGAAAAATGACGCCAACACTCATTAAACAGTAAGCAAGAAAGAGAAATAGATTTTGGCATTATTATGTAGTTGCTATTAGGCCTTAATTTGGCATAAGCCCATCTTATACATGTTCTTGAATATCAACACCCAGAACACATTAGGCCAGTATCAAGGCCAGTCTTTATTGTATTCTTGGTTGAATTCATTGTTGTGTAGTAAAACAGACAAGTCTAGGAACTGACAATTAAAAGGAAAATCACAAAGTCGGTAGATCCTATAAAATTATGATGTTCAAACTTTTACAAATATAGTGAGGGCCCTATTACACTGGACAATTATTGTGTGGAAAATCATTATATCATTTGAATTGAAACAAAAATTGTTCCATTTGTATTTAGGCAACAATCAAAAAATCATTGGTGTGTCGTTGAATGCATCTTTTATGCTGACTGTTAATCGTTCGCTAAATATTCGCTAATCTTCTGTGTATGTACTCATCGTTCCTTTTTCTGCTGGGATCAGATAGAGTAAATGATCTTAGTAATGACTGTAACTAACGACTATTGTAAGCTTGTACTGCTTCCCCTGTAAAGTGCTGCATAATATGTTCTTTTAGGGTGCATTCACACGTACTGGATCTGCAGCAGATTTGATGCGGATCCTGCACATGTGAACGCACCCTTAATTGGTATTATTACTAATAAAAATGTTTTTTATGTCATTCAATGACATCAGAATTGCAAAGGACACAGGTGTGCAAGGTGCAAAATTTTATAGAGCTTTCTTTATGTACATGAATATTGGAATATAATAAACCATTTTACGCAAAAATCCATCCTAATACTATTTTTTTATTAGATTTGGCAGGCCTTCTTTCCAAAATTCTCATAATAGCTTACAGTCTACAACTTTACCTTTGCGCTTATGTGATGCACTGTTGGACTGAAGAAGTAAAATGACAGTAGATGTTGTAGGATCCATTCATGGTCACAATGAACTTAATATGTTTTGTCATTTTCAGTCAAACTGCTCCCCCTGGTGTTCAAAGGGTCAACAAAACCTGAAAAATGGAAGGGGGGCATTAGAACCTCACATTATATTAAATGTTTGTTTATTTTTGTTTTACAAATTACCAAAAAATTAAGATTCTACAGCCAGGCTTCCCAATGTAACAATATTCTTTTTAAAAGATGTGAAGGTAAAAGAAGGGGTTTGGAACAATAGAAATAGTGTGACAATAGTTTGCAACAATAATCCAAACTGGTAATTGGCATTTCCCTGACCCAGGCGGCTTTAAGGGATTAATTGGGTCAGTTTGATTCCCCACAGCTGCAGAAGTTGGATGCCACCCTAGGGTGTTCTGGAAAACATAGATAACACTCACAGGCTGTATCCATGTTTTCCAGATAATCCTAGGGTGCCATCCAAGTATTGCAGCCACGGGGAATCAAGTGCTAAGTGTTCAAGTTTGGATAACATTGCTGAACCTGAACATTTTAACACTATAGAGTATATTTCACTTTTAAGCCAGTATGAGCCAAAAAAAAAACAAACAAACAAAAAAAAAACATGACTTTTATTCTCAGCTAGCAGAGAGCATGCATCATCTTTCAAGGTAGTCTGTATTGTCTGAACAAGCTTCTTACAGAGATAAGCATGGAAAAGTCTGCTTTTATACATATCTTTTTATTATGTCCACAATAAAAGCTAAATGTCAAAGGCTAGGAACATTTTGTCACTTTTCCCTGGTCTGTGCCCCCACTAGCCAATTGGATGGAAAGGAGATGTGGCCTCTCAGTTTGATTGATTTACTACAACTTACAACTGCACACAGGCACTGAGCTGGCACAGATTTCTGTGCTGAATTTACTGACAGGTGTGTACCTCTGGGAGAGCAGAATTTTAGATAAGACCGGCGCATAAAATCCAGATTCAGGCTAAAAAGATACCACATGTGTTAAACTCGCAACTGCAACCAACCAAAACTCACAGTGCAAGGTGACATGCACTGCAGGTTTTACCCCACTATGCCAGTTATTCTTGCAGGTCTTGCCCACTGCGTTTAAACTTTGCAGTGCAGTGCAGTGCGATTACAGTAGGTGCCCAGCAATTACAATAGGTGTCTGTAGTTTCAGCTGTTTTACTGACTTTCATTGATATAAGGTGTGTGGGGCTCTCCAGAACGACTGTCAACACATTATTCAGGGCTGCAGCTTACCCTTCCCTATAGACTAGAGAATACAGGAATGGTCAGCCATGCCAGACATTCCTGGGTATGAGGAGGATGAGCAGCGTGCAGGAGAGATAACTGACAGCTGAACAATGGTTTGTCCGTCAGTTATTGAAGGTGTATGGGGACCTTAAAGGGGTATTCCAAGATAAAACTAACTTGTCCCCTATCCACGGGATAGAAAAACAAAGCAAAAGGAGCACTTTCTAGAGCAATAACCTCCCATACAGAAAAAGAGGTCGGGGTCCCCAGAATACTCCAGGGCTGTGCATTGTACAGGCATAACACTGGTGTAGGTACAATGAAGCAGAGGGGGTCCGGGGATTTGGCTGCCACAGCTCACCGCTGCTCCTGAATGGATCCAATGTACAAAAATTTAAATTTTGCGTGTTTTCCAGGGTAGCGCGTGTCAACTGATAAGACCAAGAAGCAGAGTTAGTTTTATCTTGTTATCAAGTTAGTTTTATCTTGTTCAATAACCATAGATAAGTTAAATTACCTGATACACTTGCGACAGTCTACTTTCAAGCAAGATAAAGGTTTGAATAACAAATGCATTTAAATAGATACTAGTAAAGGAAGAGGGAAAAAGGGGAGATCAGGAGGGCCAATGGCACGGTATACAGGAGGTGTGTTTAGGGGTGGACACATAGGTAGCTATAAGGCACATTCTAACAGAACACATGACAAAAAATAATGAAATACCGTGAATGCACTAAATAATTAATGACATAATGAATAAGAAAATACCAGCAAAAGAGATATAATGATGGAGTGATCGTGTAAGGTAAAGATGCACAAGCAGGCAGGCAATTTGTGATAGTAATGAGGTGTGTATGTGCAAATAGGTAATGAGGTTGAGTAATGAGGTTATGTGCAAACACGCATATAGTGTGAATAGGGGTTTATAAATGACATAAAGGAATATACATGAGTAGTAAAATAATCCAATAAAAAACAGGACTTTGTGGTCACAGACTATCCAGGAGTTGGTGGATGCTTAAAGGGGTAGCATTTTTTTCCTGACACCGGGGAGTAGGTGGCTGAGGGAAATGACGTCCACTCACCTCCCCGATTCCAGCGTTGGGTCCCGCATCGTGGCGCTCGGTTCGCCGACGCTTCCTGGTGTCTGACGCGGGCCCGAGACATGACGTCTTAGGTCCGCTCAGCCAGTCAGTGAAGGAGGCGGGATCCGTTTCAAGTCCGCTCAGATCCCGCCTCTGTCACTGACTGGCTGAGCAGACCTTAGACGTATCGTCTCGGGCCCACGTCAGACACCAGGAAGTGCCCGGGAATCGGGGACCAAAGCGCCGCAATGCGGGACCCGCCCCGGTGTCAGGAAAAATATGACCCCCACCGGAGTACCCCTTTAAGTCCAGGTCTGGGAGGAGATTCCTCAGGAGACCGTCCGCAACCTCATCAGGAGCATGCCCAGGCGTTGTAGAGAGGTCATACAGGCACGTTGAGGCCACACACAATAATGAGCCTCATTTTGACTTGTTTTAATGACATTACATCAAAGTTGGATCAACCTGTAGTGTGTTTTTCCACTTTAATTTTGTGTGTGACCAGTCCAGGCCTCCATTGGTTATTAAATGTGATTTCCATTGATGATTTTTGTGTGATTTTGTTGTCAGCACAATTAACTTTGTACAGAACAAAGGGTTCAATAAGAATATTTCATTCCTTCAGATCTAGGATGGGTTATTTGAGTGTTCCCTTTATTTTTTGAGCAGTGTAGTATTGGTGCAACTGTTAGTTTACACTTATTGTCGCATCCGATGCAGTCCTAAGAAGTGTAACCCTGCTTTCCCAGGTGGCTGAATGTTAACCTTTGTTTTGGTTCAGGCCAATAGAATATACATGATGAATTGTGGCAAGTCTTGTGGCACTATACACTACTTATATAGTGTTAGCTGATGTGCAAATTACCTAGCTTTCCTGGTTTCCTGAAAGTCTAATCTGCCTGAAGCAAGAGGTATTTATCTAGGTAGATTTAATGTTCAGCCATCTCTATTACACAACCACATGGTTTGTTTCCTTGCTTTCCCGCGACCATGAAAGGTGCCTTACAAGGTGCCTATCTGCCTAACAAGGTAGCTTTAGCTTTCCCCATTTTATAAATAAATAAACATATTTGGTATCGCTGCGTAATCTCGCACGGTAAACGGCGTAAGTGCAAAAACCCACCAAAGTGCATAATTGTGCATTTTTGTCACATCAAATCCAGAAAAATTGTAATAAAAAGTGATCAAAATGTCACCTATACACAATCAATGTACCTCACACAGCCCCATAGACTAAAGGATAAAAGCGTTATAAGGATGGGAATAGAGCGAATTTAAGGAACATTTATTTTTAAATTTTTTTTTTATTTTTTAAAAGCCATCGAATAAAATAAAAGTTACACAAGTTACATATCATTGTAATCATACTAACTTGAGGAACATGAATAACAAGTCAGTTTTACCCTAGGGCGAACGGCGTAAACACAAAACTCCCCCAAATAAAAAAAAATTGTGTTTTATTTTCAATTTCACCACACATATATTTTTTTCTGGTTTCGCAGCGTATTTTATGCAAAAAATAAGCCTGTCATTGCAAAGTACAATTAGTGGCGCAAAAAATAAGCGCTCATGTGGGTCTGTAGGTAAAAAAATACAAGTGCTATGGCCTTTTAAGTACAAGGAGATAAAAACGAAAACGCAAAAATTTAAATTTGCTCTGTCCTTAAGGGGTTAATAACATGATCGATTTGTCATTTTCCCATGGATTCTAACTCCTCGATCACAAATCTGACTATTTTATAATGTAAGACCTAGGGACCTAGGCAGATATGGTGACCAGTGGCGGAGTAACTACTGCTACGGGGCCCGTCTCATCAAGGGGCCTGGCAGAGGGGACTGCATGTTTCATGTGCCCCGGTTAGCCGTTCATGCAGGGCCGCTTTAACCAGAGGGCAAAAGGTGCACGTGCACCGGGCCCACTGGTTAAAGGGTCCCCCCGAGCAGGCCGGCCGTTTCTATGTGCGACCCCAGCCTGTCAGGGGGAGCGCCATGGATGGGTAATCTACTTGGTTGAGTAACAACCTGTGTGTAGCTGTGATGGAGGATACATTGTTAAAACACCCAGTATGTATCAGTGACTTATGCTACGTTTACACGGAGCGATAATTCGCCAGATCGTACAATTAATGATTTCAAAGTAACGTTTTTTTTTTATAACGATCAGCGTTTAGATGGAACGATATATCGTACAGAAAATTCGTTTTGCGATTGCTTAAGCCTATCTTGCACATAGGTAAAATCAGTGAACGACCGTTTACACGGAACGATCAGCAAATTTTTTGCGAACGATCAACGTCGATTTATTAACATGTTCAAAGATCAAAATTAACGATTTTTAGCTAATCGATTGATCGTTCGCTGCGTTTACACGGAACAATTATCGCTCAATGCGATCGTTATCGCGAAAATTCGCCCGATAATTGTTCCGTGTAAACGTAGCATTAGGGTACTATTACACGGAACAATAATCGGCCGAATCGGCCCGATTTGGCCGATTATCGTTCCATGTAATAAATACAACGATCGTTGTCATCGGCTGATCGTTGATATAGGTTCTGACCTATTTTTGTCGCGTACCGCTACGTGTAATAGCGGTGCGCGGGCGGCGACCAACGATATACATTACCCATCCACGTTCCATGGCTGCTGCTGCGGCCTTCTTCTCTCCGGGTCCCACGCGCTGTAACGCCAGTGTGGCCTGTCAGCTGACAGGCCGTCCGGCCAATCACAGGCCGCGGCGGTCCCGGCCTGTAATTGGCTGAGTGGCCTGTCAGGTGACAGGCCACTCTGACGTTACAGCGCACGGGACCCGGAGAGAAGAAGGCCGCAGCAGCAGCCATGGAACGTGGATGGGTAATGTATATCGTTATGCAAGGGCTGCAAGAACATCGGTAACGATGTCCTTGCAGCCCTTGTTTTAGGTCCAGTAAACAAGCGACGACCTAGCAGATCGCTGCTGGTTTACAGGTATTATCGGGCCCCCATCGGCCCGTGTAATACCACCCTTACTGTGTGTGCCATGCAGTATCAGCTCTGTGGTCACCATTGTAGCTCCACAGTGCCATCAATTTCCAAGCGGCCGGAACAGAAAGTTTGTCTTGCTGCATAGACTGCAGACCCCCTGGAGTGATATTTGTAGAGGTATATGAGAAATGTGCTGCACAAATCACACACACATCAGTACTGCGATATAGTATCCAGAGATTCCAAGTCATCTGAAGTTCAGTCCCACGGTGGTGTAACAGGTGCAGTGAACCCTCCTCACACTAGATGGCAGTGTCGCCTCAGCTCTGGTAGCAGGAAGTAGACCGGCTGCTGCTGCTCTCCGTGTCCGGACTGAGTGACCTTCCATGTGATGCAGACAGGGTGGGTGAAACACGTGTGCATTGTCATGTGACTGCTCTTCGTTGTATATGTTTGGCTAATAGCTGTATGACTAGTGAGCATTCAGGGGGATGTCTGAAGCTTGCTGGTTACACGAGCAGCCGGTCCTGTAGTCACTACCAGCACTGCGTTACATGGTGACTGGACGGGCGCAGGGCTCTGGGGTCACATGCTGTGACAGGCTATGGAGGGTTTCCCATAATACACTGCAGTTGTCCGACGGGGGCAGCAAAATGTAAACAGTGACTGTAAGTTTCAGCAAATGTGCTTCTTTGTATAGTAAAAAGATTTCTTTCTCAGTAGCTGAGAATTTCTGCTTGTAGGGATGCAATGGGGCCTGTGGTGTGTAGTTGTGCTGACTAGGTATCAGCCCAGGTCATGTGACTGGTGTGCGGCTTGCTGTGTAGTACACCTGCAGCTCTTCGGCCATGGGAGGCTGCACATGAGTGGCCGTCAGTGTTTGCAGCGCCTTTACATGGCACAATAAACTGAGCAGCCCAGAAACTGACAGCACAGATATGCTATACCCGCATAGTATAAGCTATTTCCAAGTGGGTAGAGGGACCTTAGCATTACCACATAGTATAAGCTATTTCCAAGTGGGTAAAGGGCCCTTAGCATACCCACATAGTATAAGCTATTTCCAAGTGGGCAGAGGGACCTTAGCATACCCGCATAGTATAAGCTATTTCCAAGTGGGTAGAGAGACCTTAGCATACCCACATAGTATAAGCTACTCTGTAGTGGGTAGAGGGACCAGGTCCTTTAGCCCACTTGGATTTAGCATACCCGCATAGTATAAGCTATTTCCAAGTGGGTAAAGGGCCCTTAGCATACCCGCATAGTATAAGCTATTTCCAAGTGGGTAGAGGGACCAGGTCCTTTAGCCCACTTGGATTTAGCATTCTCACATAGGATAAGCTATTTCCAAGTGGGTAGAGGGACCTTAGAATACCCACATAATATAAGCTACTTTGTAGTGGGTAGAGGGACCAGGTCCTTTAGCCCACTTGGATTTAGCATACCCACATAGTATAAGCTATTTCCAAGTGGGTAGAGGGACCTTAGCATACCCACATAGTATAAGCTATTTCCAAGTGGGTAAAGGGCCCTTAGCATACCCACATAGTATAAGCTATTTCCAAGTGGGTAGAGGGACCTTAGCATTACCACATAGTATAAGCTATTTCCAAGTGGGCAGAGGGACCTTAGCATACCCGCATAGTATAAGCTATTTCCAAGTGGGTAGAGGGACCTTAGCATACCCACATAGTATAAGCTACTCTGTAGTGGGTAGAGGGACCAGGTCCTTTAGCCCACTTGGATTTAGCATACCCGCATAGTATAAGCTATTTCCAAGTGGGTAAAGGGCCCTTAGCATACCCGCATAGTATAAGCTATTTCCAAGTGGGTAGAGGGACCCTAGCATACCCACATAGTATAAGCTATTTCCAAGTGGGTAGAGGGACCAGGTCCTTTAGCCCACTTGGATTTAGCATTCTCACATAGGATAAGCTATTTCCAAGTGGGTAGAGGGACCTTAGAATACCCACATAATATAAGCTACTTTGTAGTGGGTAGAGGGACCAGGTCCTTTAGCCCACTTGGATTTAGCATACCCACATAGTATAAGCTATTTCCAAGTGGGTAGAGGGACCTTAGCATACCCACATAGTATAAGCTACTTTGTAGTGGGTAGAGGGACCAGGTCCTTTAGCCCACTTGGATTTAGCATACCCGCATAGTATAAGCTATTTCCAAGTGGGTAAAGGGCCCTTAGCATACCCGCATAGTATAAGCTATTTCCAAGTGGGTAGAGGGACCCTAGCATACCCACATAGTATAAGCTATTTCCAAGTGGGTAGAGGGACCAGGTCCTTTAGCCCACTTGGATTTAGCATTCTCACATAGGATAAGCTATTTCCAAGTGGGTAGAGGGACCTTAGAATACCCACATAATATAAGCTACTTTGTAGTGGGTAGAGGGACCAGGTCCTTTAGCCCACTTGGATTTAGCATACCCACATAGTATAAGCTATTTCCAAGTGGGTAGAGGGACCTTAGCATTACCACATAGTATAAGCTATTTCCAAGTGGGTAGAGGGACCTTAGCATACCCACATAGTATAAGCTATTTCCAAGTGGGTAGAGGGACCAGGTCCTTTAGCCCACTTGGATTTAGCATTCTCACATAGTATAAGCTATTTCCAAGTGGGCAGATGGACCTTAGCATACCCGCATAGTATAATCTATTTCCAAGTGGGTAGAGGGACCAGGTCCTTTAGCCCACTTGGATTTAGCATTCTCACATAGTATAAGCTATTTCCAAGTGGGTAAAGGGCCCTTAGCATACCCGCATAGTATAAGCTATTTCCAAGTGGGTAGAGGGACCTTTGCATACCCGCATAGTATAAGCTATTTCCAAGTGGGCAGAGGGACCTTAGCATTACCACATAGTATAAGCTATTTCCAAGTGGGTAGAGGGACCTTTGCATACCCACATAGTATAAGCTATTTCCAAGTGGGTAGAGGGACCTTTGCATACCCACATAGTATAAGCTATTTCCAATTGGGTAGAGGGACCTTTGCATACCCACATAGTATAAGCTATTTCCAAGTGGGTAGAGGGACCAGGTCCTTTAGCCCACTTGGATTTAGCATTCTCACATAGTATAAGCTATTTCCAAGTGGGCAGAGGGACCTTAGAATACCCACATAATATAAGCTACTTTGTAGTGGGTAGAGGGACCAGGTCCTTTAGCCCACTTGGATTTAGCATACCCACATAGTATAAGCTATTTCCAAGTGGGTAAAGGGCCCTTAGCATACCCGCATAGTATAAGCTATTTCCAAGTGGGTAGAGGGACCTTTGCATACCCGCATAGTATAAGCTATTTCCAAGTGGGTAGAGGGACCAGGTCCTTTAGCCCACTTGGATTTAGCATTCTCACATAGGATAAGCTATTTCCAAGTGGGTAGAGAGACCTTAGAATACCCACATAATATAAGCTGAGACCTTAGAATACCCACATAATATAAGCTACTTTGTAGTGGGCAGAGGGACCAGGTCCTTTAGCCCACTTGGATTTAGCATACCCGCATAGTATAAGCTATTTCCAAGTGGGCAGAGGGACCTTAGCATACCCATAATACATTAAGCTACTTTCTAGCAGATAGAGGGACCAGGTCCTTTAACCCACTTGAATTTAGCATTAAATCCGTACCGTCCATTCCCTCACTTGAAAATAGCTTACTCAATGTGAGCATGCTAAATCCAAGTGAATCTACGTACCTGGTACACTGAGTAAGCCATTTCCAAGTGAGGGGGATGGACAGGGTACATAGATCCACTTTCCAAGAGAGCAGATGTACCTGGTACGTAGATCCACTTGTATTTAGCATTCTCACACTGAATAAGCTATTTCCAAGTGAATCTACGTACCCTGTCCATCCCCTCACTTGGAAATAGCTTACTTAGTGTGAGAATGCTAAATCCAAGTGGATCTATGTACCTGGTACTTCTGCTCTCTTGTAAAGTGGATCTATGTACCAGGTACATAGATTCACTTGTAAATAGCTTATTCAGTGTGAGAATGCTAAATATAAGTGGATCTATGTACCCAGTAGATACCCTTTCCAAGAGAGCAGATGTATCATGTACATAGATCCACTTGGATTTAGCATACTCACACTGAATAAGCTATTTCCAAGTGGATCTACGTACCTGGTACATCTGATTTCTTGGGAAGCGGATCTATATACCTTGTCCATCCCTTACTTGGAAATAGCTTATTCAGTGTGAGGATGCTAAATCCAAGTGATTAAATGTACCTGGTACATACAGTAGATCCACTTTCCAAGACAGCAGATGTACCTGGTACGTAGATTCACTTGGATTTAGCATCCTCACACTGGGTAAGCTATTTCCAAGTGGATCTATGTACCCAGTACATCTGCTCTCTTGGAAAGTGGATCTGTGTACCCTGTCCATTCCCTCACTTGGAAATAGCTTACCCAGTGTGAGGATGCTAAATCCAAGTGGATCTATGTACCTGGTACATCTGCTCTCTTATATCTATGTACCTGGTACATCTGCTCTCTTATATCTATGTACCCAGTACTTCTGCTCTCTTATAACGTGGATCTATGTACCTGGTACAGCACCTTATAACAGGTGTAATGACTGGGCCTGTACAACACCTTATAGCGGGTGTAATGACTGGGCCTGTACAGGACCCTATAGCGGGTGTAATGACTGGGCCTGTACAGTATCCTATAGCGGGTGTAATGACTGGGCCTGTACAGTATCCTATAGCGGGTGTAATGACTGGGCCTGTACAGTATCCTATAGCGGGTGTAATGACTGGGCCTGTACAGGACCCTATCGTGGGTGTAATGACTAGGCCCGTGTGTAAGGATTGGTATAGATTTTATTTTGGATATGTTATCTGATCCATGTCTTCTAATGTTCCTTGCATTTACCATAATTCATCCATTCTATGTTCTTTCAGCTACTACTATGCTGTAGTTAGGTGGCTGCTGTTTATGGAAATGGAGGGACCCTACACACCTTTTTTTTTTAAATTAAAATGAAAAGTGTAGGGGCCCCTCCCATTTCCATGACCAGCCAGGTTAAGAAAAAAAAAAAAAAGCAGCAGCCTAGTTGTACCAGGGTGGGAATGTGCATCTATTTTGGCCCTTCCCACCCTAATAACACCAGCCTGTCACCATCCAGTCCAGGAACACCTTGTCTTATTCTGTGGGACTAGTGGCACCCGATTCTTCACAGGACCAGGTACTGGCGATGGCTTCCACTACTAAGCCTGTAAAGTAGGACCAAAAAAATAAAATCTCTATTTTTAAATTTTTTGGGGGAAGATTCTCGCTTTTTCTCCTTGCAGCGTCAGATACTATTTTAATGACGTGAGAAAGTAACAGTGCTCCCCGTGTCCCCATGTAGTAGACAAGCCTCCTTTGTGCCTTATATCGTATAGGAGATCTTGTTTGTGCCTCCATCAAGGTAGGGTGTAGTAGTGGAGGTATAGTGGTAAGGGGTGTAGTAGTACAGGAACAGATGAGGGGTGCAGTAGTAGTAATAATACAGGAACAGATGAGGGGTGCAGTAGTAGTAATAATACAGGAACAGATGAGGGGTGTAGTAGTAGTAATAATACAGGAACAGATGAGGGGTGTAGTAGTAGTAATAATACAGGAACAGATGAGGGGTGCAGTAGTAGTAATAATACAGGAACAGATGAGGGGTGCAGTAGTAGTAATAATACAGGAACAGATGAGGGGTGTAATAGTAGTACAGGTATAGATGAGGGGTGTAGTAGTAGTAGTAATACAGGAACAGATGAGGGGTGTAATAGTAGTACAGGTATAGATGAGGGGTGTAGTAGTAATACAGGAACAGATGAGGGGTGTAATAGTAGTACAGGTATAGATGAGGGGTGTAGTAGTAGTAATAATACAGGAACAGATGAGGGGTGTAATAGTAGTACAGGTATAGATGAGGGGTGTAGTAGTAGTAATAATAATGCAGGAACAGATGAGGGGTGTAATAGTAGTACAGGTATAGATGAGGGGTGTAGTAGTGGTAATAATACAGGAACAGATGAGGGGTGTAATAGTAGTACAGGTATAGATGAGGGGTGTAGTAGTAGTAATAATAATACAGGAACAGATGAGGGGTGCAGTAGTAGTAATAATACAGGAACAGATGAGGGGTGCAGTAGTAGTAATAATACAGGAACAGATGAGGGGTGTAATAGTAGTACAGGTATAGATGAGGGGTGTAGTAGTAGTAGTAATACAGGAACAGATGAGGGGTGTAATAGTAGTACAGGTATAGATGAGGGGTGTAGTAGTAGTAGTAATACAGGAACAGATGAGGGGTGTAATAGTAGTACAGGTATAGATGAGGGGTGTAGTAGTAGTAATAATACAGGAACAGATGAGGGGTGTAATAGTAGTACAGGTATAGATGAGGGGTGTAGTAGTAGTAATAATAATACAGGAACAGATGAGGGGTGTAATAGTAGTACAGGTATAGATGAGGGGTGTAGTAGTAGTAATAATACAGGAACAGATGAGGGGTGTAATAGTAGTACAGGTATAGATGAGGGGTGTAGTAGTAGTAATAATAATACAGGAACAGATGAGGGGTGTAATAGTAGTACAGGTATAGATGAGGGGCTGGTGCGTAACTAGGAGTCATGATATCCCATAGCAAACAACTTCATGGGGCCCCATGAAACCTTGAAAAGGGGCAGACTGGGGGAGGAGAGCACACACCTGGTTTACTCCTCCTCCTCTCCGGGCACGCACGTTCCCCTCCCAGGCAAATATGGAGGCCCCAGGCTCTGGAGCAGGCCACAGGATAGGGTCACTGCGGTTACTGGAAGTGTACAGCAGGAGCGGGGACGCAGTGCATACCCCCGATCCTGTACAGCTCCAGTAATCACAGCGACGCTACCATCTCTGCCCCAGTCACCCTATCCTGCAGTACCTGAGGCTGCCTCTTCCAGAGACTGGGGGCGTGTGCGGCTGGGAGTGCGTATACTCATCCCGCTATGGGGGCAGGTCAACAGGAGGGACAGAGGACACTGCTGGGCGCTCTCCCTCCCCCAGGCTCTGCTTCAGCAGCTGAACCCGCCAACAACGCTCCTCCGTCCAATGATTTATTTATTTTTTTTGAAGATCAGTTTAAAAAAAATTAATAAAAAATCAAATCAATTATCAAATTTTGGGTGAATTAATTTGATTTATCGCCCAGCCCTACTGTAAAGTAAACACAAAAAGACAAGACACAAGTTAAAAATATGTTTTATGCAAATAAAAACACGATGAGCATTTTATTAAACCAAAACATCGATCTAGTCCATGGAATACGGAATGCTCTGGATAAAGAGATCTGAAAAAACAAAAAGGAGAGAAAGATACTAGTCTACTACTCCTCCCAATACTAGTCTACTACAATCTCAATACTGCTCTACTATTCCCCAATACTGCCCTACTACTCCTCCCAATACTAGTCTACTACTCCCCCCAATACTAGTCTACTACTCCCCCCAATACTAGTCTACTACTCCCCCCAATACTAGTCTACTACTCCTCCCAATACTAGTCTACTACTCCTCCCAATACTAGTCTACTACTCCCCCCAATACTAGTCTACTACTCCTCCCAATACTAGTCTACTACTCCTCCCAATACTGCTCTACTACTCCCCCCAATACTGCTCTACTACTCCCCCTAATACTGCTCTACTACTCCCCCCAATACTAGTCTACTACTCCCCCCAATACTAGTCTACTCCTCCCCCCAATACTAGTCTACTCCTCCCCCCAATACTAGTCTACTCCTCCCCCCAATACTAGTCTACTCCTCCCCCCAATACTAGTCTACTCCTCCCCCCAATACTAGTCTACTACAATCTCAATACTGCTCTACTATTCCCCCAATACTGCCCTACTACTCCTCCCAATACTAGTCTACTACTCCCCCCAATACTAGTCTACTACTCCTCCCAATACTAGTCTACTACTCCTCCCAATACTAGTCTACTACTCCCCCCAATACTAGTCTACTACTCCCCCCAATACTAGTCTACTACTCCTCCCAATACTAGTCTACTACTCCTCCCAATACTAGTCTACTACTCCCCCCAATACTAGTCTACTACTCCCCCCAATACTAGTCTACTACTCCCCCCAATACTAGTCTACTACTCCCCCCAATACTAGTCTACTACTCCCCCCAATACTAGTCTACTACTCCCCCCAATACTAGTCTACTACTCCCCCCAATACTAGTCTACTACTCCCCCCAATACTAGTCTACTACTCCCCCCAATACTAGTCTACTACTCCCCCCAATACTAATCTACTACTCCTCCCAATACTAGTCTACTACTCCCCCCAATACTAGTCTACTCCTCCCCCCAATGCTAGTCTACTACTCCTCCCAATGCTAGTCTACTACTCCCCCCAATACTAGTCTACTCCTCCCCCCAATACTAGTCTACTCCTCCCCCCAATACTAGTCTACTACTCCCCCCAATACTAGCCTACTACTCCCCCCCAATACTACTCTGCTACTCCCCCCCAATACTAGCCTACTACTCCCCCAATACTAGCCTACTACTCCCCCAATACTAGTCTACTACTCCTCCCAATACTGCTCTACTGCTACCCCCAATACTAGTCTACTACTCCCCCCAATACTAGTCTACTACTCCTCCCAATACTAGTCTACTACTCCCCCCAATACTAGTCTACTACTCCCCCCAATACTAGTCTACTACTCCCCCCAATACTAGTCTACTACTCCCCCCAATACTAGTCTACTACTCCCCCCAATACTAGTCTACTATTCCCCCCAATACTAATCTACTACTCCTCCCAATACTAGTCTACTACTCCCCCCAATACTAGTCTACTCCTCCCCCCAATACTAGTCTACTACTCCTCCCAATGCTAGTCTACTACTCCCCCCAATGCTAGTCTACTACTCCCCCCAATACTAGTCTACTCCTCCCCCCAATACTAGTCTACTACTCCCCCCAATACTAGCCTACTACTCCCCCCCAATACTACTCTGCTACTCCCCCCCAATACTAGCCTACTACTCCCCCAATACTAGCCTACTACTCCCCCAATACTAGTCTACTACTCCTCCCAATACTGCTCTACTGCTACCCCCAATACTAGTCTACTACTCCCCCCAATACTAGTCTACTACTCCTCCCAATACTGCTCTACTACTCCCCCAATACTGCTCTACTACTCCTCCTCCCAATACTGCTCTACTACTCCTCCCAATACTAGTCTACTACTCCCCCAATACTGCTCTACTAGTCTACTGCTCCCCCCAATACTAGTCTACTACTCCCCCCAATACTAGTCTACTACTCCCCCCAATACTAGTCTACTACTCCCCCCAATACTAGTCTACTACTCCCCCCAATACTAGTCTACTACTCCCCCCAATACTAGTCTACTACTCCCCCCAATACTAGTCTACTACTCCCCCCAATACTAGTCTACTACTCCCCCCAATACTAGTCTACTACTCCCCCCAATACTAGTCTACTTCTCCCCCCAATACTAGTCTACTACTCCCCCCAATACTGCTCTACTACTCCCCCCATTACTGCTCTACTACTCCCCCCAATACTAGTCTACTACTCCCCCCAATACTAGTCTACTACTCCCCCCAATACTAGTCTACTACTCCCCCCAATACTAGTCTACTACTCCCCCCAATACTAGTCTACTACTCCTCCCAATACTAGTCTACTACTCCCCCCAATACTAGTCTACTACTCCTCCCAATACTGCTCTACTACTTCCCCAATACTAGTCTACTACTCCCCCAATACTGCTCTACTACTCCCCCCAATACTAGTCTACTACTCCCCCAATACTGCTCTACTACTCCCCCAATACTAGTCTACTACTCCCCCCAATACTAGTCTACTACTCCCTCCAATACTGCTCTACTACTCCTCCCAATACTAGTCTACTACTCCCCCAATACTGCTCTACTAGTCTACTGCTCCCCCCAATACTAGTCTACTACTCCCCCCAATACTAGTCTACTACTCCCCCCAATACTAGTCTACTACTCCCCCCAATACTAGTCTACTACTCCCCCCAATACTAGTCTACTACTCCCCCCAATACTGCTCTACTACTCCCCCCATTACTGCTCTACTACTCCCCCCAATACTAGTCTACTACTCCCCCCAATACTAGTCTACTACTCCCCCCAATACTAGTCTACTACTCCCCCCAATACTAGTCTACTACTCCCCCCAATACTAGTCTACTACTCCTCCCAATACTAGTCTACTACTCCCCCCAATACTAGTCTACTACTCCTCCCAATACTGCTCTACTACTTCCCCAATACTAGTCTACTACTCCCCCCAATACTAGTCTACTACTCCCCCAATACTGCTCTACTACTCCCCCAATACTAGTCTACTACTCCCCCCAATACTAGTCTACTACTCCCTCCAATACTGCTCTACTACTCCTCCCAATACTAGTCTACTACTCCTCCCAATACTAGTCTACTACTCCTCCCAATACTAGTCTACTATTCCTCCCAATACTAGTCTACTACTCCCCCCAATACTGCTCTACTACTACCAACCCAATACTGCTCTACTACTACCAACCCAATACTGCTCTACTACTCCCCCCAATACTAGTCTACTACTCCCCCCAATACTAGTCTGCTACTCCCCCCAATACTAGTCTACTACTCCCCCCAATACTACTCTACTACTCCCCCAATACTAGTCTACTGCTTGCACTGCCATTGCTGCTACTATTACCGCCCCCCCCCCCCCCACACACACACACACACTCCTGATATCACAACTACTACAGCCCTTATCTTCTAGTCTAGTTATCTACAAGTACCCTTGAAACCATACCCCCCCCCTTGGAGCCATATATGTTTTAGGGGCCTCCCCTCTGTGCCCCCAATGAGTTTTAGGGTCCCCCTATGCCCCCAATCAGTTTTAGCCCCACCCCCTCTGTGCCCCCAGTTTTAGCCCCCACCCCTCTGTGACCCCAATCAGTTTTAGCCCCCTCTCTATGCCCCCAATCAGTTTTAGCCCCCAATAACTTTTAGCCCCCCCAATCAAATTTATGCCCTCCTCTGTTCCAGATATATGCTCCTCTGTGCCCCCAATTACTTTTAGGCCTTCCTCTGTGTCCCCCAATCAGACTTGTGCCCTCCTTTGTGCCCCAATTAGTTTTTTTATGCACACACACCCTCTCTGTGACCCCCAATCAGTTTTAGGCTTTCCTCTGTACACCCCAGTCAGTTTTAGCCCCCCCAATCACTTTTAGCCCCCCCAGATATATGCCCCTCTGTGCCCCCAATTAGTTGTTTTATGCCCCCCCCTCCTGTGCCCCCAATCAGATTTATGCCCTCCTCTGTGCCAGATATATTTTATTGGCCCCTGTGTCCCCAATTAGTTTAAAAAAAACAAAACAAACTTCAACTCACCTGTCACCTGTTCCCTGGCAGCATTCTGGTGGCAGCGCGTGTCTCCTCCCCCGGCACCTTCTTCATCCTCTCCGCGCTCTCCTCTCCCGGCACCTCCTTCATCCTCTCCGCGCTCTCCTCTCCTGGCACCTCCTTCATCCTCTCCGCGCTCTCCTCTCCTGGCACCTCCTTCGTCCTCTGCGCCTCTCCTCTCCCGGCACCTCCTTCGTCCTCTCCGCGCTCTCCTCTCCCGGCACCTCCTTCGTCCTCTCCGCGCTCTCCTCTCCCGACACCTCCTTCGTCCTCTGCACGCTCTCCTCTCCTGGCACCTCCTTCGTCCTCTGCACACTCTCCTCCTTCTCCTTTCGGTGCAGGCAGCGTTGGACAAGGACATGGCCTGTGCCAAAAGATGAAGGGAGAACGAGGAGAGCGCATCAGCTCATTCAGGAGAACTGGAGAGCGATAGGGGGTGGTGAGGGGGCATCCAGGCCTAGTCGTCTAATGTGGCCCCTATAGCTATGACACTGGCTCTCACAGATGGTGACTGCAGAACATCGCAGAACGCTCCCACACCCCTGACCCTGCAGACCGTCGCATAACACCATTCCTACAGACCCCTGACCCTGCAGACCATAGCATAACACCATTCCTACAGACCCCTGACCCTGCAGACCGTCGCATAACACCATTCCTACAGACCCCTAACCCTTCATAACATCCCATAACAATGCAGCCAAAGACCCCCTGACCCTCCATAACAGTGCAGCCATAGACCCCGACCCTCCATAACAGTGCAGCCATAGACCCCCTGACCCTCCATAACAGTGCAGCCACAGACCCCCTGACCCTCCATAACAGTGCAGCCACAGACCCCCTGACCCTCCATAACAGTGCAGCCACAGACCCCCTGACCCTCCATAACAGTGCAGCCACAGACCCCCTGACCCTCCATAACATCCCATAACAGTGCAGCCACAGACCCCCTGACCCTCCATAACAGTGCAGCCACAGACCCCCTGACCCTCCATAACATCCCATAACAGTGCAGCCACAGACCCCCTGACCCTCCATAACATCCCATAACAGTGCAGCCACAGACACCATGACCCTCCATAACATCCCATAACAGTGCAGCCACAGACCCCCTGACCCTCCATAACATCCCATAACAGTGCAGCCACAGACCCCCTGACCCTCCATAACATCCCATAACAGTGCAGCCACAGACCCCCTGACCCTCCATAACATCCCATAACAGTGCAGCCACAGACCCCCTGACCCTCCATAACAGTGCAGCCAGAGGGTGCTTACCTCATGTGTATCATATTTCACTGCACAGAAACTGAAAACACCTCATAAACAGCCCCATAGTGTGATAACACAACAGCCGGCCTGACAGCATCCTCTGTGGTGAGAAGAAAGCCCGGGAACTGCAGACTGAGATTAGCTCCTCCCACACAGGAGTCTGGTCACATGGGCATGATGACATCACAGGGCCTTTAGCCCACTTGGAAATAGCATCTACCATGCAAATATGGTTGCAGTCAGTTTCCAGATGACACAAGTGGTGCATACACACCTTCTGTGCTGCTGTGGCACCTGGCATCCCATCCTGCCTCCTCCAGCCGTCAATCATTCTGGAGGAGATGGCAGCCTGAAGATACAGCAGAGATGCCAGATCACACAGTAGCACAGAAGGTACATATGCACCATTTATATCATCTGGAAACTGACAGCGAGGATATATGCATGTTTGTGCTGTCAGTTTCCCTTTGCTATCAGCCACACACAACCTGTTCACACAGGAAGATGAGCTGCCAATAGCCATATATTTTAAAGACTGCCGAAAAGATGTGATTAGTTGGGGATCGGGCGTTACTCCTCGGCTGACTGCTGTCACAGGCCAATTATCATCTGAATGAGCCTTTCTAGCAACAATCCTGGTTTATAATCGGCCTGTGTAGAAAGCCCTTAACGGTTTGTTCACATAGGCAAAGTCTGAACAAAAAATTCCACCCCAAAGTCTGAACAGAATCTCCAACGACAATTTCTATGTGGATTTTTTAAGTGGAAGTATCCATGTGCAAACACTCAGGATAGTGACTAAGATTTTGCACCTTTGGCTTCTAATGAAAAACGGAGCCGTTTTTGGCATGAAAATTGCTATAGATTCTAAGAGGATAATTATTCAGAGGATGATCTGTCCAAACAACCTGACAAAAAGAATGCGTCATGCATTCTTTCACATGGCGCCCCCCATACCCACTTGGTGAGCATGGCACAGATCAACAAAAAGCCACAGAATTTGCAACTTTTCCCAGGTCTGCACCAAGCGCAGGCCTTGATAATCTCCCAGGTTACAAAGGGTCCAGCGGTAATGTAGTTGGACTGTTTGGCGCTTCTCCTGACCTGCATATATTACCACGTGGCGGGATAGATGAGTCGGCTTTCTGGAGCAGAAGCTGCAATGTTTTCATAAGGAGCTGGTTGTGATATGTAGCAACACATTAATTAACACGAGAAGAGAATGTTTTGCTTTCAGACAACTTGACAGATTACTTCTCCGTAGAGAATGTGTTGGAGGTATTTGTTGTAATTCCGCCATCATGTCGGCTCATTAACCATTACATTATAGACCGTTGTTTTTTATTCTTCAACTATTTTTGAAACCGGATAAAATGGGTTTTGCTGTTTATTCTGCATGGTAAAGGGGTTATCTCTTCTTCACATCATAATGGGATAACTAGCTGATTAGTTGGGGGTCTGTCCTATGGAACACCCACTTACTCAGAGAACTGGGGACAATTGTCTCCTAAATGAATGTAGTGTCATTGCATATCTGTGGGCAGGTGCTCCATATGTCCTGCAGGAAGTAGTGTATTCTTTCCAGTCTGATACAGTGCTCTCTGCTGCCACTTCTGTCCATGACAGGAACTGTCCAGATCAGTAGAGGGCTGCATCCACTTTCTTCTGCGCCTGGTTGTAGTGGTGAGGTCAGTGCTGCAGCAATCACATTTGAGAATGCAACAGCACTGGATCTGGGTAAACAGCAACTAGACCCGGGCATAGGATTGCTAACGTGAGTATTGGTTATTTATATAATTGCCTGCTGTGTAATACTGTATATTACAGATAATTCATTTGCACTCATAGTACTAAACATAAAGTAGGATCTGTAAAGAGCATAGATTACATAGTCGTTGCTTTCACTGTCCATATTGGTACTTTATTTTGGTTAATGAAACATATTAGGGTACCCTCACACATAGTTTGTGTTTTTTTTTTTTTTTTTGTAGCATTTTTTTATGCCCCCCCCCAAAAAAAAACAAAACAAAACCGCAGAACAGCACAGTTTGGTCCACAGTGGGTTAAATGAACCCCCTGGGAGCCAGGCTGTGCTCTATTCCGGGGGTACACACTAGCTCAGTGTGCCAGGCTTTGCTGAAGAACGAAGGCGTTGGGGTGAGTATCAATAGGGCCCCCTTTCTCCCCCCAACACTGCACTCAGGAGGCAATTAATCCCCTTCCTTGCTGGAATGGGTGTATTGTGACATCAGTGTGGCCCCCATGGAATTAGGTGAGGATGGCATGCATCCTCACTTAACCCTTTGTCTGCCAGACTGAACAATCTGGCCCCCAGGGGGTTTAGTGTGAATGTTATCTGCCAAGATGCTGCATACTGTAAGGTGCAGAACACCTGTCACAATGATGGGTGTTCTGCCATTTTTTTTGTTTGTTTTTCCCTTGAGTGTTTCAGACATTGGTATCCAGAGGACTACTTCGGATTCAGTGGACTACGTTGAGGACCATCCTTTTTTTTTTTTTTTTTTTTTTTTTCTACAATAAAATGGTCAAAGAGAGGTGTTCTCTTTTTTTTTTTTTTTTTTTTTTTTAATAAAAAAAAATAAAAATTGTGTTGTATTTTATTCTATTTTATCACAGACTTAGTAGTAAAAGTCTAGTGTTAACCGATATAAAATGGCTAACACTAACCCTTCCCAATATTACCCCAGTACCCACCACACGAGGGGTACTGGGAAGAGTACCAGTAGTCCTGGAGCATCAATATTGGTGCTCCTTGGCGGTAGCAGGCTGGTATTATTAGGCTGTAGATGGCCCAAAAATGTCTCTTCCCACCCTAGTACTGCTAGGCTGCTGCTGTTTGCTTTTTAAACCTGACTGGTTATGAAAATAGGGGGAACCCTATACACTTTTTTTTTCAAAATTAGAAAAGGTTCCCCCTATTTCCATAGCCAGCCAAGTTTATAAACCAAACAACAGGAGCTTAGTAGTACTAGGGTGGGAAGGGCCATTTTCTTTGGCCCTCCCCAGCCTAATAATACCATCCTAATACTGCCCAGTCCAGAAGTGCCAAATTTGCCGTTCCAGGACTACTGGTACCCGGCTCTTCCCAGTACCTGTGGTGTGGTGGGTACTGAGGTAATATTAGGGGGGGGGTGTTAGCCATTTTATACCGGCTAACACTAGGCCCCGACCATAGCGAAGTCTTTTATTAAAAAAAGAAACACCCCATGCCCCTCTTTGACCATTTTATTAGTTGGAAAAAAAAATACGCTGGTCATTGACATAGTCTACCGAATCTGATGTAATCCTCTGAAAAACACCCATCCACACTTAACAGTTTGCCAGACTTCACAATGTGGCCCCCACCCACCCCGATGCCCCTATTCTTCAGCAAAGCCTGGCACACTGAGCTACAAGTGTGCCAGGCTCTGCCTCATCAAAGATGGAGCCTGTAAATCAGCGGCTTTCCTGCAGCCACTGATTGGCTGGGATGACGATGCTCTATCGTAATTTCAGCCAATCAGCGGCTGAAGCAGTGCCAAGAAAAAAAAAATTCCATGTGTGCAAGGCAAAACTTGTACTATGTGACTAAACATCAAAAAATTGCAAAAGTTAGTAAAAGTGGGTTACGCTGTTTGATAAATTTGGTGCATTTTTATACACCAATGGTAAATTGTTGGTAAATTTTTGGCGCACAGTGTTGCATCATAGCCATGCACCGTTTCTGATAAAGACATGCTCCTTCTCTATTAGGGCCTGTGCACACTAAGCAATAGAGGTGGAATTTACTATCGGAGTCTGCACAGAGGATTCTGTTTGAAATTCTGGCTGTCCTATTGCTTCAATGAGAGGAGCCGGAAGGTCCAGGAGCTGCTGTAGCTCCTGGACCTCCTGGCTCCTCTATTATGCCATTGCACAAGCTTGCAGGGTTGCCGATCCCGATCCACCTCCTGCAGTTACAGGCATACAGGGGCTTCTGACTGGTGACTCTCTTGCTGCCCGAACTCCTCTAGATCTGACTCCCCTAACTGACTGAAATCTCCTGACAGGAGACTCTGTGCCTGCATTAAAGGAGAAGTCTGGCAAATTTTTTATTAAAGTACTGTATTGCCCCCCAAAAGTTATACAAATCACCAATATACACTTATTACGGGAAATGCTTATAAAGTGCTTTTTCCCTGCACTACTACATCAAGGCTTCACTTCCTGAATAACATGGTGATGTCATGACCCGACTCCCAGAGCTGTGTGGGCTGTGGCTGCTGGAGAGGATGGTGGCAGAGGGACACAGGGCACTGGAGGGACACTGAGCATCCCTCTGTCATCATCCTCTCCAGCAGCCACAGCTCGCACAACTCTGGGGGTCGGGTTGTGACATCACCATTTTATCCAGGAAGTGAAGCCTTGATGCAGTAGTAAGTGCAGGGAAAAAAGCTCTTTATAAGCATTTCCTGTAATAAGTATATATTGGGGATTTGTATAACTGTATAACAGTACTTTAATAAAAACTTTCGACGGTCTTCTCCTTTATACCGCATGTCCAGCAGCATCACCAAATGTCCCCCATGTGCCTCCAGCACCTCTCCAGCCATAAATGCTTTTGATATGCCGCCATCCTGTCTACATGTAATTTCTACACTATACAGCGCCCCATGCTGGACACAATAGGTATATACAGTACACAGGATTCGTGACATCACAGTTTTTTTTTTGTTTGTTTTTTTTTTAGAAAATTAAGCCTATTTGATCTACTACACTGAGGGAAATAGCACTATATGTGCATTTCCCATAATTAGTGTATACAGTGGTGCCTTGGATTACAAGCATAATTCGTTCCGGCACCGTGCTTGTAATCCAAATCAAACCAAAGCAAATTTTCCCATAAGGGACCATTTACACAGAAAGATTACACTTGCCAACAAATTTTCAAAAGTTGTTTGGTTCAGAAATAAAATTAGCCATTTCCTAATGATTTTTATGTGCTGAATTCAAATATCACAAGGAAAAATGTTAATTGGCTCTAGTTTCTATGATATGGAAGAGTTCTCATGTTACTGTTTTGTGAATTGTATAGAATACAGTATAATAGCCGACATATTCATTACTTCTGCAATCATAAGGAAGCAAGTTTACTGTTCATAAACTTTTGAAATATATTCATAGGAAACTTAGTTCTATCTGAAATCAACTACAATTTACAGGCATATCTAAGAATTTTTACTAATTAATTGTTTATTGAACTCTGGAATGTAGGTCCTTATCCAATGGCTTCTTGATGCATTTACACGTCTTTTGTATTCATACATGGGATTGTCTCTGACAACTGTCCAACAGTAATCTGCAAGCATTCATGGGTTCCATTGAGGCTAGGTTCACACTGCGTTTTTGCAATCCGTTTTTCGGATGAAAAAAAATGGATGCATTTGTGTGCATCTGTTTTGATCCATTTTTCCATTGACTTCAATTGTAAAAAAAAATCCATTTTGATCCGTTGTTTTTTTTTTTTTTTTTTTTATAATGGAAGTCAATGGAAGAACGGATGCACACAAATGCATACTTTTTTTTTTCATCCGTTTTTTGCAAAAGAAGACGGATTTCAAAAACGCAGTGTGAACCTAGCCTTACCCTGATACCTTTTTTCCATATTGGTCATTCTAACTGCGTTTACACAGAAAGATTTATCTGACAGATTTTGGAAGCCAAAGCCAGAAATGGATTTGAAAAGAGGATAGATCCCAGTCTTTCCTTTATGACCTGATCCTTGTTTATAGTCTGTTCCTGGTTTTGGCTTCAATGATCTGTCAGATAAATCTGTCTGTGTAAACGCAGCATTAGATGATGCAATATACCAGTTGATGATACAATACTGATGATGCAAACTTTTCCCAGTATTGTATCACAGGCTGTGAGAAATATAGAAAGTATGTCCATATCTTGAAAATTAGAGCCAATTTCAAAATTTGAACATCATTTTCGATTTCAGCAACCCAAAATTTGTTAAGATCAACTGTTTTCATGACGGAACCTTTTTGGCCGTTGACCAGTGAATTATCTGACATTATCTGCCAAAGATTTGAAGCCAAAAATCAGGAATGGATTTGAAAAGAGGAAAAATCTCAGGCTTTCCTTTATGACCTGATCTCTGTTTATAGTCCGTTTCTGACTTGGCTATAAATCTTTGGCAGATAATCTGTCAGATAATCTTTCAGTGTAAATGGACCCCTATGGTGCGTTTACACAGAAAGATTTATCTGACAGATTTTTTAAGCCAAAACCAGGAACAGACTATAAACAGAGAACAGGTCATAAAGGAAAGACTGAGATTTCTTCTCTTCTCAAATCCATTCCTGTGCTGTGTAAACGCACCATTAGAAATCACTGATATGCAGACAATTGGTTCCACACCCCAAAAATAATTTATTCTGAATAACATGAAAAACAGCTGAATATGTGATATTATAAGCTACTGTACAGTATAGTGTCAACACAGGGAGTATAATGTATAGTAAGTGCATCAACCTGAAAAAACAGCAGTAGTTTGTAGATACAGGATGGAGCTGCAGATCCCTATAATGCAGTAGTGTAGTATAACAGGCTAGAATAGAGAAACAGGGCTGCTGTCAGGTCTGTGTGGTCACATGACAGCAATGGAGAAGGGGTGTGTTTTCAGCATGGACCAATCGGGAAGTGAGAATCACAGAGCTGTGCAGGAGGACAGTGTAGGTGCAGGCACATTATAGCAGTGATGTGTATAGCCGAGTGTGAGTGCAGGCGCATTATAGCAGGAATAGAGAGGATGGGAAACACAAGGGCTGACAGATGTGCCATGATTTAGAAGGTAAGGGAGACTTCCTGGGTCAGGTTACAGTGCTGTAAACCACGCTGTACAGGCCATGCCCCTCCCCCACTCCCCTCCTACCCAGTACAGGGAGCTCTTAAACTGAAGCAATGCTCTTACAATGCAACGCAAGGTATAATTTTGAAAAACTGTGAGCTCTTCTTGCAAAACACTCTCAATCCAAGTTACTCTTAAACCAAGGTACCACTGTATTAGGATTTTGTCTAACTTTGTCTGTGTAATAACAATATTAAAAATTATATTTTGGCATAAGTTGTCCTTTAAGCCAGATCCATTTGTTAATAGTTTAAGGGTCCATTTACACAGAGAGATTATGACAGGTTATCTGCCAAAGAATTGAAGCCAAAGCCAGAAACAGACTATAAACAGAGATCAGGTCATAAAGAAAAGCCTGAGATTTCTCCTCTTTTCAAATCTATTCCTGGCTTTGGCTTTGAGTGTCTAAAATACATAATAAATGTGATACCAGGTAAGTACAGTATGAAATGTATTGCATATAGAATGCTGACATTTCACAGTTCCTAATCATAGTTCTTATCACTGTGTTTCAACCCTATGGGTGGGTTAACACTACGGAATTCTCGCGGATAAAGTCTGCTGTTCGCGCGCATGGCCGCCTGCCTTTTTGCCGGGTCCATAGACACCATTCTATGGGCCGGCGAATTCCGTTATCCGCCAAAAGAAGTGACATGTCTTCTTTCAGCGGATAGCGGAATACGCCGGCCCATAGAATGATGTCTATGGAGCCGGCGGAAAGGCGCTCGGACAGACAGCGGAATTCCGCGGATATTATCCGCAAGAATTCCTCAGTATGAACCCACCCTACTTAGGCTGGGTTCACACTATGTATATTTCAGGCTGTATTTGGTCCTCATGTAAGGTCCTCATAGCAACCAAAACCAGGAGTGGATTGAAAACCCAGAAAGGATCTGTTCACACAATGTTGAAATTGAGTGGATGGCCGCCATATAACGGTAAATAACTTCCATTATTTCAATATAACAGCCGTTGTTTTAAAATAACAGCAAATATTTGCCATTAAATGACGGCCATCCACTCAATTACAACATTATGTGAACATAGCCTTTCTGTGTTTTCAATCCACTCCTTGTTTTGGTTGCTATACAGCCTCAAACATACAGCCTCAAATATACGTAGTGTGAACCCAGCCTTAGTCTGTAAGCTTGTGGAAGAGTTGCCTGAAACTGCAGGTGCTGTATTCCATGTGCTGAAAAATGCTTCCACTACCTGGATATGTGAAGCTAGCCTTCCGCATTAAGCAGTGTATGAAGGCGGGTTGGTGCTAGACCCCAGTAGGTGCTTGCTCCGGGCACTCAGGTGTTAAGGTGAGCCTGCAGCTCCCACTTTGTTACTAATTAGCCCCAAACTTGAAGGTTAGAGCCATGAGCTGAAATGTCTCTCAGAGCTGAACACCAATCTGCTCGTCGGAACGCTACATGAATCAATGCCTTTATCTTTAATAAGCACTGTGCTTATGTAGTCTAACATTCTGCCTTTTCCTCCTTTAGCCTAACAAAGCAGCGGCTTTAAGAACATTAAAAGCCTATTCGTCTGAAAGCTCTCTCTTTGGGCTGATTTTAATGCTGCTCGAGCTGAAAAACCATATGCTGTACCACCTATTGTTCATGTCTAGCTTTTGCTTTCTTTGTCACCTAATGAGGGGGTGCAGAGGTATTATCATAGTGTTTTTAAAACACTCCAAAAGAAAGCAATATGCAAAATGTGCAATTCCTGTTGTAATGAAATCACATTAGAGTCTTAGAATTGTTTTCTTCAGACAGTTGAAGGGAAAATGGAAAGCTAAATAAAGTTCTTTCTTTTATGAGCTTTGGAGCTGGCATTTCTACAGAGAACTTCTAGAATATTTAAATCTTTCTTTTTTGAGCTTTCAGTATAAATCTGTTAGTCAGGACGATGGTTTATTACATTGAGAGAGGATTCACTATCCTAAACTCAATCTTAAGAAACATTTTTGGAGCTTTTATTAGGATAATAATTATGAATCATTTTAAATATTTTGCAAAGAAACTTCCAAAAAAAACCCAGAACTATATACATTTTTTTTTAGGGAAGTATCCAGCGCATGCACTGTCTAGTGCCCTGGAGTTAACAATGTCTACCAGTTTATGATATATGATCAACAGGGTATAAGACTGGTAAAATGCAAGGATGTGTTACTGTGTTGCATCACTGATCCCCAGGAAATCTTATTTCTGCGCGGGGAATCCCGGTGAAGCATTAACAGAGCATGCCACCAGCCGGGGCGCTTCCACTATGGACATTTAGTACCTGGAAGTGAAGTTGTGAAAGCCAGCTATCATATTACTAGGAACACTTTCTAGCTACACGCATCTCCGAAGTTGGAAGTTGATCACCCCAACACAGTGAGCAGGTACTGAGCTTATATTTCAAGCCTACTGCAAAAACCTTGTAAAATCAAGCTAGGGTCCATTTTTGGGGTAGGGCTTGTTTTTGGAGAAACATCGTTGTTATACCCTATCGTATGAATACTGTGGATAGGCCATAATTACTCCAGATGGAATACCCACACACATTGGATAGAAGTAGGTTGATCAACTGATGAATGATTAATGAGCAATTGTTTTGTAGACACAGCTATTCATGTATTAATTAGAGATGAGCGAATTTGCCGAAGTTCAGGTTTGTATGAACCTGAACTATCGGCTTCTGAATCCCGCTGTCTGCAGCCTCCGTGAACAGGGTGGATACAGCCTTACGGACCGCCCAGGAAACTGGGATACAGACATTGGCATAGGCTGTATCCCAGTTTTCCAGGTGGTCCTTACGCTGTATCCACCCTGTTTACGGAGGCTGCAGACAGCGGGAATCAGAAGCCGATAGTTCAGGTTCATACGAACCCGAACTTCAGCAAATTCGCTCATCTCTAGTATTAATAGCTGTAGGAAAATTTTCGGGCCTCCATCAAGTAAGAGTTTTTCATGGCACACACATTTACAGGGCATTCACACATCAGCAGAAAACTGTCTGTGGTGCCACTGTGTCAGTACACTAGCGCAAACTTTTAAACAGTTTTGGAGCTCCCGACATCATAATTAGTTGTGACGCTGAGGTTTCCAAGGTCTGGTCTGCAGAACACTGTCCGTACATGACAGTATTCTGCGGATGTGTGAATGTCCCCTAAATGAATGTATTAGACGCAAAAAATAAAGTACATGGTGCCTTACTATAATCGTTTGTCTGTTCCCTTTTTCAGGCTCAAATAAAAAGATTGGCTTTCAGCTAAGCACTTATTGCCTGACCAAATGATCTCTTGAATGTATTTTCTCTATCTTTTTCTTTAATTCTCTTTTTATTAAAGTTTTATGATTAACAAGATAAAACAGACATTAGATCGATAGTACAGCAGTAAAGGAATAAAGTGCATGATGTCCAGCTAATAAAAAGAAATTGTAGAAAAACAAAACAAGAAAAAAATCCTTTACCAAGTCAAGTTCTTTTCTACAGAAAAAACTTTTTGTTTGATATACAGTACAGTACAACAGAACAAAGCAGTGATTCTTTACAGGTGTTTTGTGTACAGCAGTGCCCCGGCCACCCATTGTACTGCCCTCTGCCATGCGAATGGCCAGTGAAGAGGCCTTAGCCCTCTGGGATCAGTGCAGATTCTAGTGATTGGACTCATACCCACCATAAAGTGATGGCATATTGATTTTAATTTTTAAAGGATACCTGTCACCCCCCGTGCCGGGGTGACAGGCTCCCGACCCCCTGGTAGAGCGCCCTATACTTACCTAATCACGCCGGGTCCCGCTTCCTGATGCGGTCGGGTCACGGAGATTTCAGCTCCCGAAGCCCGGCACGCGCGCGGTCACAGGAGAGTCTGATGCCCATAGAGAATGACGGAGCATCGGACTCCCCATTCATTCTCTATGAGCGTCGGACTCTCCTGTGTGCGCGCGCGTCGGGCTTCGGGAGCTGAAATCTCCGTGACCGGACCGCATCAGGAAGTGGGACCTGGCGCGATTAGGTGAGTATAGGGGGATCTAGCAGGGGGTCAGGAGCCTGTCACCCTGGCACGGGGGGTGACAGGTCCTCTTTAAGATGGGAATATACTGTGTATAAACTCAAGTATTATAGCGATATACTGTATACAGTATGTTATTTATACAGCGTATTAAAGTGTCACTGTTTGTAAAAACTTTTGACATGTCATAGAGATATGTCAAAAGTTTTGATCAGTCCAGGTCTGAGTGTTTAGACCCGTACCGATTTGGAGAACGACCTGTCCGCACTTAACATGGTCTTCTCCCGACTCGTTCTTCTCATCGATACAGGTCGGAACATTCAGACCCGGACTGATCAAAACTTTTGACATGTCTCTATGACATGTCAAAAGTTTTTACAAAAAACAGTGACTTTAAAGGAAACTAATCAGTATAATTGTGCTGATATGGTTCCCACTTGCACAGTATAGATCTACTATACATCTCCCCGAGGATACTAGCCACGTTTGCAGCGGTAGCTTTACATGGGGGGAAAAAGTAGTTTTATTCCAGCGTGCAAGGCTGGGAGAGGGACGGCAACTAGTCATCTGGACGGGGAGCGGCCCATGACTAGTCACAGCTCTCTGCCAGTGTGCAGTGCAGGAATGATTGACAGCCACAGAAGCCATTAATGGGTCTATCTGCCTGTCAATCATCCCTACACTGTGCTCTGACAGGCAAAGAGCCATGACTACCAATCGTGCTGATTGGTTCTCTTATACGATATACGAAGTATACGATAGTCAGCGTTTGCTATACTTGCTGTATATTTACTGAACATAGTTGGGGTATCTTTTTTGATGGAAGACAGAGGCTTTCAGTATTTTTCTCATTGGTTATGGGTATAAAATGCGGCATAAAAGCCCACTCTATTATTTTTTCTTTGATTTCATCCCCAGTCAGAAATTTGCTACTGGGCTTTCTGAACATCCACTGTAATGTATTCTAGTCATTTTACATGGGGCATATCAAAAGCTGGCTATGCGTTTCACTCTAAATTTATGAAGTGGTAGATAGGAAATGACAGCGGCTGTGTTGTGCTTGGCCAGTAAGAGAAACCAGTTTCTTCTACCAGCTCGCCTGCTGAGAAGTCTGCCTAAAGATAGACAATAATACTAAACACTTAGAAAATCAGAAGAAAGGCTAACATTGACATCATTTTAAGGTATAGATCAGGTGACTTGCCACATATTGGTAAATCTTTTTTAGAATATAATTTGTTATTACTAATGTAATAATTTTTCTACAAGCTGCATTAGGTTCTAGGATCAGTTAATAATAGTAATAGGATACATACAGTATCAGTATCTTACAGCATTTTACTGTCCATAATATTGCCCAGCTCCTCGATTGAGTTTAGATACCTGTAAGGCCCCGATGCTGTATTCATAATATAGACCCTAAAATGCAGTCGGCCGAAATCTGCCCTAAAGGGGTAATTACAGCCTTAGGCTATGTTCACACTGCGTATGATTCCGTCTGTAGTGCGAACAGCGAATACACGCACGTAGTTTTGAGGTTGATGCGTTTGCTTGAAAGAATACGATATACGCCCGCACAGTGCACACTACGTATGAGCTCATGTTGAAACTCACGGCCGTGGATTTCTATGCGGTCCCGTACAAAGTACTTATTTCAGCCAAATTGAACTTGATTTTTCGATCCAAAAGGTTCTGTGTGGTTTACGGGGCTGGGTGAAGATTTCCAAGTAAATGACCTGCCTCAGATCGCTTCGAAACAAGCTAGGGAAGCATAACTGTACTACGGGCGTATGTTCGCGGTTCGTACGCATCCGGCCGCATGTTTATTTTTCCCACGCCCGTAGTTTCAGTCGCACATGTACGACGGCGTACGATCTATGGATGGAATCATACGCAGTGTGAACATAGCCTTAGGCTATGTTCGCACACAGTATTTTTGCTTAGTTTTTTTGGACAGTATTTTGCAACCAAAGCCAGGAGTGAATTGAAAACACAGAAAGGCTGTGTTCACACACTGTTGAAATTGAGTGGATGGTTGTCAGTAAAACGAGAAGTCTGGCAAAAAAATTTATTTAAGTATTGTATTGTCCCCCAAAAGTTATACTAATCACCTATATACACTTATTATGGGAAATGCACATAAAGTGCTTTTTCCCTGCACTTACTACTGCATGAAGGCTTCACTTCCTGGATAAAATGGTGATGTCACGACCCGACTCCCAGAGCTGTGCGGGCTGTGGCTGCTGGAGAGGATGATGGCAGAGGGACACAGGGCACTGAAGGAACACTGAGCATCCCTCTGCCATCATCCTCTCCAGCAGCCACAGCCCGCACAGCTCTGGGAGTCGCGTTGTGACATCACCATTTTATCCAGGAAGTGAAGCCTTGATACAATAGTAAGTGCAGGGAAAAAAGCACTTTATAAGTATTTCCCGTAATAAGTGTATATTGGTAATTTGTATAACTTTTGGTGGCCAATACAATACTTCAATAAAAAATTTTCGCCGGACTTCTCCTTTAATGGCAAATAATTGACGTTATTTTAAAACAAAGGCCGTTGTTTTAAAATAACGACCATTATTTGCCATCAAATTGCGGCCATCCACTCAATTTCAACATTGGTTGCAAAATTATACTAAGCAAAAATACTGTGTGAACATAGCAAAGGTTGCATTTTCGCTACCTTTCTCTGTTTGCATAGAACCGCAGCATAACACAATCCTTGATTCGCCTTTACATAATGCTTAGTTTAATTCTCACTGAGTTTTGTAAGCACAATAATAAAAATTTGAATTTTGATTGTGTTCTTTGCAATGTGATTAGAATTACCAGTGTAATCAGATTGTTTATGTCAAGAAATACTGCCACAAAATGAATATAATTCTGGGATTTTACCAGGGCTGTGGAGTTGGAGCTAGTTTTGGCTGGAGTTGGGAAAAATTTTATAATTGAGTTTGCATATGAATTTTATAAATGTTCCTCATTAATATATTTTGTTTTATCAATCTAAGGCATTTATTAAAAAAACAGCAAAGCCCTTTCTCCCATACTTTTAGTTATACAGGGTGAAGCAGTTCCTCCATATATCAGTAATAAAGCACTGGCCCTATTAGATAGGGATGATCAGGGAAAAGTTGGCGATTATTATTTGTTAGTTTGTTTCTGAAGAGTCCATTGTGTGGGGGGAGATCTGTGCTTTTCTCTTACTAGATTCTGGATGATTATGAGCAGAAGTGTAATAGAATGATTTATGTAATATAGAGAAGGAGGAGGAGAACCCATAAGTAGTATAGCAGTAGCCTCTATCCTTAATGTGGTGTTTTCTCTCTGGGAATAGATTATGTATTTTTCTTCATTGTGCTATGGCTGCAGTAGGATGCGTGTGTGTGTGAGTGCTATGGCTGCAGCAGGCTGTGTGTGTGTGAGCTATGGCTGCAGCAGGCTGTGTGTATGTGTGATATGTCTGCAGCAGGCTGTGTGTGTGTTTAAGAAAGAAGAGAGAGAGAGAGAGAGAGAGAAAGGGGCAGAAATGATAGGGATATTCTGTGCAACAGTGAAAAATCCAGGGGGGGCGGAGGGTGGTGGTGGTGATATAATAAAGAACTCCTATTTACCCATCCTCATGCCCCTTCAGTGCAGCATCACAGCTCATGATTCTCCGACGGGCTCCTGATTCTGTGATGTCATGGCCCTACACAGAAATGCCCTCTCAGCCAATCAGTGACTGAGGTGGGGCACAGCTGAAGTCACTGACTGGCTGGGCAGGTAGTTCCTTTGGGGCCATTATTATTTAGGAGCGCAGATGCTGACAGAGAGCTGATAAATCTGGGCCTTTGGCGGACCTCTTTGTTACAGGTATCTGGCATTGTTAGCAATTTTTCTTTCTGTATGGTGAGTAATTGGAGAAAGCTAGAAAAGAGACTGCATAGAGGCTATACGAGAGTTTATTGCAAGTATTAAAACGCTCTATATTGTCCTCCATGCTGCTGCTGCTTAGGCTGTATTTAGAGACACAGAAGAGCAGGATACCCTTTTTATTGTGTGCAGTATATGGGAGACTTCTGAGAGGCTAGGCTTCACCCACTAGCTCAGCTGAAGCGTGCAGAATGGAAATATAGTAGAAAATGCCATATGAAAATCATGTAATAGTCAGGATTATTGCCGCCGTCTTGTACACACTTGAAACCTTGCACCCTATTCAGGTTACATTTTAAGCCACATGTCTTCCCGTACATGCACAACCTGTCAAAAAAGATGCACACAAATATCCAATTGTGTTGCTTAAAGACTCATTCACCTAAGTGGTCAAATGTCAATTTGTGGCTGTTTGGTCCATTGCCGACATACAGTGAGATATGGCAGAACAGGTGATGTGAAAATGGAACCTTACCCTGAAAAGTTATCTGAAACAACAGGTTTTAAATAACTGCATTGTTATTTTTGTCAGTTTTAAATGTTTCTTTTCTTTTCTTACTATCCTTCTAGATGTTCCAGTTAAGATATTTGCACAGAGTAAAACATTTAGCATTTCAAGCAACAAAAAGGCATTTCACAGCCCAGAAGGAGAAGCCAGTGCTCACTCTCTTTACAAAGGTATGTGCATGTGTGTTTAGTGGGGCCATCATATCTGTTTTTATCATGTTTTCAAAATGTACAGTATATCAGCAAATGAAAAATAAAGATAGAAACTAGGTAAAAATAAACATATGCCCGAAACTGCTAAAGTGTTACTGTCACTTCTCTAGCCAATAACAACACAGCAGAACACATCACATACTCATCTCTGCTGTGCCATGACCTAGTGTTGTGAAAGCGCAGGGCTGATGGGTTACTCAGTACACTACTATAGATGGCATGTGGAGGGAGAAGGGTTACTGATGCACTGGGTTTTTGCTAAGTGCATTGTGAGGAAACATGCTGTGCTGGGGATGATTTAATCTGATCTGCCTTGGCCACACCTCTTTGACACTTCATTGCAACATAAGGCTGGGTTCACACTATGTATATTTGAGGCTGTATTTGTGAGGCTGTATAGCAACCAAAACCAGGAGTGGATTGAAAACACAGAAAGGCTCTGTTCACATAATGTTGTAATTGAGTGGATGGCCGCCATTTAATGGCAAATATTTGCTGTTATTTTAAAACAACGGCTGTGGTATTGAAATAATGGCCGTTATTTACTGTTATATGGCGGCCATCCACTCAATTTCAACATTGTGTGAACAGATCCTTTCTGTGTTTTTAATCCACTCCTGGTTTTGGTTGCTATGAGGACCTGACATGAGGACCAAATACAGCCTCAAATATACATAGTGTGAACCCAGCCAAAAACTGTATTTTTTAGCAGATTGCAGTCACAGACAGCTAAATGAATGGTAATATATATCCTTTCCCTAGGAACTATGTTACATTACCAGCCTTTTGGTACTGTTTAGAGGGGAGAAATGTGAGTATTTATGACCTCAACCATAAAACAATGTGAAGGTACAAGCTTTCAGTGACTTTTTAAAAGATTTTTAGGAGACAGCTTTTTTTTTTTAGGAATCAAGAGTTACACTGATATTTTGTCAGCTTAATTATGTGGTTTCTTTTGCCATTTGTATGATATACAGAAATAGACTATATTTCTTTGGAATGGATACAATTCTTGTTTCTTCTCAAGTTTTAAAAACATTAACTTTTGAAGGTTATAACCATTTCTTGTAATAGTAACATTAGAAGCAATGACCCATTCCTGTGTTTTCAGGGGCTTCCAATGTACAACATGTGTGATAGATTATAGCCTATAAATAACAGGTGAGTGCTAATTCAGAACCCATTTTTCTTTTTTTGAAGGGATACCTGGGTCAGCTGTTTTTTTCCCTTAAGGTACACAGTTTTATACCTTTTTTTTTTTTTTTTTTTATACCTTGATATACTCCTGCCAGGAACCCCCCCCCCCCTATTTTTTTCGCCATACACAATTGCCGGGGAGAGGGTGGATGAAAACAACTGTCTCCGGGGCCTCTTGTTGGTCTGAGACGGGGAACAAGTTGGGGCTTGAGATGTTACTTTTCAGACCTGCTCAGCCATTTAGCAGCAGAGGCGGGATACCACTACAGCCGCTGAATGGCTGTAAGGGCCTGCCAAGCTCTCAAGCTCCATCTCAGACCAAGAAGCGCCCAGGGACCGGAGCAGCTAGAGGAAGGCAGCAGTGCTTGAGCCGGAGTCGTAAGTAGATGTAATTGTTTTCATCCACCCCCTCCCTGACTGGATGAACTACCTCTTTAACCAAAGTAATCCTAAGGTTCCAGGGCTTATGTGGCTGTGCATCCTTGGCCAGAAACATAGTGGTCTAGGGAATTTCCTGTGTCAAGAATCAGGAGACCAGGAGAATGAAAGTGTAGCTTTATTATTGCCAGCATTTCAAACCATCTTTTGACTAAACTCCCCTTCCACCCCACCAGCCATATTACTTAACCCTATGAGGGCACCTTGCTGGAGAACCCAATACGTATGTGGCTACAATCTCTAAATGCTGGAACATTGGGGCAGGTTTATCAAAGCTATCTTTATAGCCAACAACACAGCTTTCATTTTTAAAGAAAAGAATATGAAATGAAATCTCCACTGTAATCAGTTGTTATGGACAAAAAGTTTTTGTTTTAGACAATATCCTGAATATTGCCCATTATGTCTCAGTGTGGGAACTAGCCATGCATCAGATTCTCTGGCAAAGAGCAAAAAGGTCCACTTTAGGACCTCAGTTATGAGTTTCAAAACGTGGGACTAGCCAGATATCCCTCCAGGAAAGGACCCAGCAAAGGGATGGCTCCTGTAGGGAGACCACTAAACGACCATATTAAGTGTCCCCTCCAGTCAATATCCAATTCAATTACAAGTCTGATGATATTAGCTGGGAAATACCAAAGCCAGGATCCATCCACAGACAGCTGTTTCTCTGGCAAAGTGTAGTGACATGGTTATGTGACATAGCTGGAGGGGCGGTGATAGATAAACTTCTCAACATGAGTAATAGTGGGTAGCAGTGAGAGCATGCCGATGGTTACTGGTCAAGGAACCACAACCACAAATGTCATTGAAAGCTTAGATTTCTTGTGTAAGGGTATAAACCCACACATCGTATATGCAGCGTATTTACTGCTGCGATACGCAGCAAACTCGCAGCAAACTCGCAGCAGATTAGATCTAAATAACTGAACACAGCATCAAATCTGTACCAACAAATCTGCTGCGTATTTGTTGCGTATCTGCTGCATATACGGCGTGTGGGTTTATACCCTAAAGGTATATTACAAACTATTTAACTTCAGGATATCTACTTTTTTACAAATATTGTTTGCTGGAATACCCTTTTAACTATAATAGATATAATTTGGGGTGTAAAAGTAAGGGTCAGTCATGCTCCATGTAAGACACAAAGAATACTATTATTGTTGTTCACTTTAAAGGGGTTATCCAGTGCTACAAAAACATGGCCACTTTCTTAAAGAGACAGCCCCACTCTTGTCTCCAGCTTTGGTGGGGTTTTGCTGCTCAGTTCCATTAAAGTGAATGGAGCTTAATTGCAAATCACACCTGAACTGGAGACAAGAGTCGTGTTGTCTCTGAAAGAGCAGTAACCAGGCCCGGCCTCTACATATAGACCTGAACCAACTGCCTCCTTCCCATTCACAGTGTAGATCAGACCATAGCAGTACTGCAGGGCAGCTGATAGGCAGACATGCCAGGTGTTGGCACTCTGACACACAGCTATTGGTGATAAGTCACCAATCAATTTGCCTAGAAAACCCCTTTTTGTCTGAAATTACAAATTTGTGTAACCTTTTTGTTGCTTATTTTGTACAAATGTTGTACTGTAAGTATCCATATTCCTGTAAAAAATAACTCAAGAACATAAGGACACAGTGGGAGATTAGTTGGGGGAGCAACATGAGAAAATTACTTTACTGAAAGAGTAGTAGATGCTTGGAGCAAACTTCCAGCAGATGTGGTAGGTAAATCTACAATAACAGAATTTAAACATGCCTGAGATAAACATGTTCATTCTTTGAGTGGAAAGCAGATGTGCAAGAGAAATCCCATTGAAGCAATAGGACAGGCAGAACGACAAGCAGAATCCGCTGTGCGGACTCCACTTGCAAATTCCGCCTTTTTTACTCAGTGTGCGAGGGCCCTATGACAATAAGAAGATAGATACTGAAAGGTCACACTAGATAGACCAAGTGGTCTTTTTCTGCAACAATCTTCTATGTTTCTAAGTATCCATATTACAAATTAAACCGACCCTTCAGTTGTCCAGAAATGTTTCACATTAAACAGTGAAATATTGTAAAGTAAAAAAAAAAAAGAAACCTGTAGCTCCCCTCCGTTTCCATCTTCTCTTTTCATTTAGATAAAACGATGATCAGTGCTGGACTATCCGAGAGCTGAGAATCTTGTCTTAAGACTACAAAAATATACTGTTCATAGAGCAGTCTGATAAGCAGACAAGCATTTTACCTACATCAAGAGGGGATATGGAATCAAAGGAATTAAAGGACAACTCTTCTTCCTCCTCGGCGTCTTCATAGAAAGTGAATGGGAGAGAAAAGGCTGCTGACGCACATGCGTACCAGCAGCCTTTTCATTGGCTGGAGCGCATCACATGGCTTCCAGCTTGCTTAGCCCTGATTGTGATGCGCTCCAGCCAATGAAAAAGCTGCCGGTGTGCAAGCGCACTGGCAGCCTTATCTCTCCCATGGACCCGTAAGTGAGAGACATTGCTGGACCGCGGACGGAGGTGACGGAGCGGCGGGCGAATCGAGTGGCGATAATCACCGGAGGGATGGTGAGTATGGTGTCTGTGTGTTTTTTTTTGGGGTCCCATGGGAGTTGTCCTTTAAGGCATAAGGGTACAAACCCACACACCGTATAAACAGCAGATATGCAACAAATACGCAGCAGATTTGTTGGTACAGATTTGATGCTGTGTTCAGTTATTTAGATATAATCTGCTGCGTTTTTGCTGCGTATTTGCTGCGTGTTTGCTGCGTATCGCAGCAGTAAATACGCTGCTTATACGGTGTGTGGGTTTATACCCTAAAGATGAAAAAGGAAGGAATCAGGTATTTTATTGTTACATTCAGCATTGAAACTGATCTCCTCTTCGTATGGCCTAAAAAAATCAACACTATTTTCTGGGTAAGGTACTGTCCCATATTGGTGGCACATGTACAAAGAAACTAGCTTTGCTGATATGTGCCTTTTGTCCGTACAGAAGTGTGTCTCTGATGAAGGCTTTGTATAAATGCATGCTGCCAGTAGTAAATCAGATAATGCTCTTTATTTCATTCACTGAAGCAAAAATCTCTGCATAATTTCTTTTCTTTATTTTTTTGTTTCTTTATACCCTTGTCATATATACACATGACGAAAAGATCGGCTGAGCTTGTGAATGCATTCTAATCTTCTCTTGACTTATAACTGTAATGGGCTGTAATCAGAGGGAAATAAATCCGTTTTTCTCCCGTCTGAGAATGTAATTTGAATAAGCAGAGCTCCTGTAAATTGGCAGTGCATGACAACATCGTATCAGATGAAAAATGGAGTTTGCAAGGCTGACAACCTTTATATACGTCTATAAATAATTTCTCTTCTGAAACGTTCAATCTCTCAATGATAAACAGCCAGAAAATACTATTAAGTTCTCACATCAAACAGCACATCTTGCCGAATAAAATGAACCTTTTTTTTTTTTTTTTTTTTTTTTTTTTTTTGCTGGGTTGGAGTGTAGGTGGCAATAAATATTCCTAAACGATTGTATGTATTGCTAATTAGGGTGTAGTTATCCTCAGTTGTTAGGTTTGGTAACGCATCTAAGGGTCCAGAATCAGAGCAGAACTTCAAGCGGACTCTGCGTCGTGGACTCCACTTGAAGTTCTGCCTGTCCCATCGATATAATAAAATGTCTCACATGTACATGTCAATTCTTTAGACAGATGGCGGAGTGCGTGTGAGACATCCTATTGACAAAATGCTTCAGGAACATCAAGCCAAGTCCACGATGCAGACTCTGCTTGAAATTCTGTGCTGATTCCGTAGTGTGAACGGACCCCTAAAGACAGGCATTGTCTATCAGTGCTAATATACAGTATTTGGAAGTGTTAAGACTCATGCTTTTCAATAGGTTGCCTTGCTTTATCCTGGCAGTCCTCTTTTCGGCAAAAAAATAAATAAATATATGGCTGTTGGGCTAAGCTGTATTATGGAGGGATAAGCAAGCCTGTTAGGTTGGTGAAAAATTACTGGTGTCAGGAACTGTCCAGAGCAGGAGAGGTTTTCTATGGGGATTTGCTACTGCTCTGGATAGTTCCTGACACGGACAGAGGTGATAGCAGAGAGCACTGTGTCTGACTGGAAAGAATGCACCACTTCCTGTAGAGCATAAAGCAGCTGATAAGTACCGGAAGACTTTAAATAGAAGTAATTTAAATAGGGATGGTCCGAACCTGCCGAGGTTCGGGTTCGTACTGGGATACAGCCACAGCCATAGGCTGTATCCCAGTTTTCCAGGCGGTCTTCCCGCTGTATCCACCCTCTGCACGGAGGTTAAAGATAGCGGGAATCATTGCCGAGAGTCCGGGTTCGTACGAACCCGAACCTCGGCAGGTTCGGACCATCCCTAAATTTAAAATTTGTCACGAGTACCCCTTTAAAGGAGAAGCCCAGCCATTTTTATAATGTGACAGGCAGCAGAGGCAGAGGAGGACATAGCAATAAAGTATTGCTTACCACTCCCCATGCCTGTGATGTGCTGACAGGCACCGGGACCCCTGCCAGAAGACATTTTCCCCAAGTTGTGATGAAATCCCAGTGTAATGAAGTCCCAGCTGATGGACAGCCTGCTCAGACAATCTGTGACTGGAGCAGTGTCCCGTCCCCAATCCCTGACTGGCTGAGCAGGTTCTCAATCAGCTGGAATGTGACATCAGCTCTTCAGGAGATCCTGGAGCCTGGCGGGGGTCCCAGAGCAGTGACCCAGTGCTGGAGAGGCATGGAGAGAGGTTAGTCTGCATAGTTTATGTCCCCTTCTGCCCCTGCAGTTGACATTTTTTTTTTCCTTGTAGTCGGACTTCTCCTTTAAAGGGAATGTACCATCACGGCCGGGCTGAAGCACTGGAGGCGGACCAGCCCACGCCCAGTGGGAGGAAACCCCCGCTCCTCTATGATACAGCTCTATTGATTCTAATGGAGCCCTGTCATAGAGGGGCGGAGGGTTCCTCCCACTGGGGGTGGGACGGTCCACCTCCAGTGCTTCAGCCCCGGCCTGATGGTACATTCCCTTTAATATATCAAACCAAACATTGGATGAAAATCTCAATACAGCAAAAAAAACTTTTGACAAAAACTAAAATGGCAAAGGATTGTCATAAGATGAATTAACATCACAGCCATTATTTTTATAAAGTATTTATATATGAGTACAACCTAGCAGTATAATGCTAAATGTTAATAAATCATAAACTAAAACTGTGCCTATATATGTGTTCTTTCTAGAATCCATGTCCGTTGTGTGATGATGCTAAGGAAGTTCTTGTACCATATATGGATAGGGTAATGTATATTCATGTCTATCTATGAACATAATTAAAGCATGAATATGTCTGTATAATTGAAAAGTGTTAATGGTGTACTAGAAATTATTATGTAGGTGGTTGGCACGTGTGATTTCCCATGGAAATTTTCTTCCACTTTGATTTTCTTATAGCGAGTGTGTCACTTGACCTGGGTAAGGCAGATTACGGGTATAGGGAACAAACCTAATACCCAGCGTTACCCTCCCACCTTAACGATTCCTTTTTTACTCCTCCCCCCCCACCCCCAGTAACGGACACCACGATGAGTGACATTGGAAAATGCTGGCCACAGCAGCCTCTTTATTAAATAGAAAAACATAAATAACTCTGTAAACATTTTATTATCTATTATTTATTAACTTTTATGATTTATTTGTAAACATAATAACCATAGCAACAATATGGGGAGGTAACAGATAGCCCAACCAAGCAGTACAAGTGTAATTTATAATCCCCAGTCGCACCGCGTCGGCTCGGGGATGGCAAATATGTTATGTACTGCTGTCCACCTGGTTCCTATGGAACCTCAGAATAACCGCTTAAGCGGTAACCACCTGCACTAAATCCAAAAACCAAACTCCAGATAAGAAAAAACAGGGGTTCCCCATCACTTTAAATGGGCCCCTGAACCAACTCACTCAGGGCCATCCGTGACCACCCCTCCGCCACCGCGAGCAAGCCCGACTCCTTGGGCTTGGGAGTCCCTCCAAACCCTCAACGCCGACTCAATACCGTCTTGGAGATTAGACGACCATAGGTCCATGCCGACCTCATTTAGGTGAACTCCATCCCTGTGCAAAAATCCCCAGTCTGGTACCTCGAAGTCTCTGTGCCGGACTACAATTCCTCCATTGCGCGCAACAAATCGTGAGACTTCCCTATTAACCCGCCCCCTAGCGCTATTAAGCCGATCCTTGGAGCGGGCCTGGCGCCAAACAAAACGCGCCGCCATCTCGGACCATACAACTATAATACCCGGGAACAGGGACCAAAGCCGAAGCAGATCGAATTTTATATCCCGTATGAGGTCCCTGGAGGAATGGGCTCCCAAGTCGTTCCCTCCAACATGCAGGGTTAGAATGTCTGGGGCCCGATCTAACCGGGCATAAAAATGAATTTCGGGTAAAACCCCACCGCCACAGCAGGCCCCCAATACCGATCCATCAAATATGCACCTCGCTCCGTGGAAAGCCTAACTGCTGGCCCTCGGGTCGAACGTCCGCACGCCGGGCCCCACGATGCACATACGAGTGCCCGAGTATCCACACCAGGCAGGCACCATCTAGGAAACAAAAAACACAGAACACAAATACAAAGGAGGGGGGAGAAAGGAGTAGGGCAATTACAGAACACCCAGACGAACATACGAACGGAACCGTGAAGATTCCCACCGTCCAATCTGCCGAACCACACCATCAGCCAAACCCCATCTAACAGCCTCTGTCGCCCCCCCAATCCGGAAGGAATGGGATGCGAACTCACGGGACGGTAAGCCCAGCCGCTCCAGACCTTTCCGGAATACTGCAATAAATTGAAAACGGGATAACTCCTTGCCATCCTGGTGGATGAGAAAGTAGCCACCCCGCTCCTGAGGCCGCAACCTCAATTAATCACCCACACACCGGACTGGGCAAGCGGGAGAGCCGTCGACTGGCTAAAGTACCACCGTCTTACCCCTCCCAGCCTGGTCAGTCTTGGAACGGCGAAGCAAGCAAGACACTCGATCAACCGCCCATGAAACATCCGCACTCGACATGCCATTGTCAGACAGACACGACCGGCTGATAAGCTCGCAGATTCTTAAAGCCCCAAAGAAGGCCAAAGAAAAAGCAGCTCAGAATAAAGCACTTTCAAATCCATTCATACACAAACCATCCAACACACCCATGAGACTCACGAAAATGCCAAAAGACACAGGCCGTCTATCATCCCGGGACATTCTAGACTTCTTGTACCCAGCAACCGATTGACGAACAACAAAATCCCTAGTAACATCATGAACCCCAAGCAAACGAAACCAATAAGACAGACCCGAAAGCTTTCTAACTAAACCGGACGCCGAAATCCCTTCACTAAAGGCATCACCCACAAACATCAATAGAAGCGGCACAAGGTCCCCACTCAGACCATCCGACCCTACAGCCCCACAAAAACGCAACCACTCTTGCCATGCAGACACCCGACCCCTCCATGTGGAACTGCCGACAGCGCGCTCAATCAGACGGAAGGCGTTCCTGAGACCAGGCTCCACAGACAGGCCAGGCAGATCCTCCCTTGCTGATCCGCTTCCGGGGCCAACTCGCGGAAACGATCCCACTGTAAACGAGAAAGCGAATCAGCAATGGAGGTCCGTACACCCGGCAGGTGACTAGCAGAAAGCCACACATTCAACTCAAGCCCACGCAAAACAAGATGGCGCAACAAGTTAACAATGGACGGGGAGGAGGCAGACAAGCTATTGATCGCCTGGACCACGGAGAGGTTGTCACAGCAAAACCGAACCTTTTTACTGCGAAACCGAGGTCCCCACGCCTCTACTGCTGCCACTATAGGGAACAGCTTAAGCAAAGCCAGGTTCCGAACAAAGCCACACTCACGCCAAACATCAGGCCACTCTCCCGCAACCCATTCACCTGCAAAGTAAGCACCAAAACCGACAGAACCCAAAGCATCCGTGAACAGCTTGATATCAACATTCTCCACCCAATCCTCCATCCACATTGAACGGCCATTATAACGCTCCAAGAACTCCGACCACACTTGAAGATCAGCGCGATGATCAGCCGTCAACTGGATGAAATGAAGAGGGGAACCGTCTCGGAGGCAAAATTAAATTTACCCAACAAGGACTGAAGCTGGCGCAGGCGTACTTTGCGCAACCCCAAAAAATAGCCCACAGCTTGTCCGGGGGTAGGTGGCACTCCATTGCAACCGAGTCAATTTCGATGCCCAAAAAACGAACAACAGTCGCCGGGCCCTCGGTCTTATCCGGCGCCAATGGAATGCCGAACCTAGCCGCCACCCGTTCGACTGAATGCAGCAGAACTAAACAAACCGCAGACCTTGCCGGGCCGACACACAAGAATCATCCAGGTAATGCAGGACCGACTGCAAACCCGACTCCTCGCGCACGACCCACTTGACAAACGTGCTAAATGCCTCAAAGTAAGCACAAGAAATCAAGCACCCCATCGGTAAGCAACAGTCCACATAATACTGCCCTTCCCACATACAGCCCAACAAGTGGAAATACTCCGGGTGCACTTGTAACCTGAAGGCCGATTCGATGTCCGTTTTGGCCATCAGCGACCCCGGTCCACACCGCCGCACCCAAGCAACTGCCCGATCAAATGAGACATATGAAACCGAACAAGCCTCGTGATCAATACCATCATTGACCGACCCACCAGAGGGGTAAGACAAGTGATCGATCAACCGGAACTTGTTGGGCTCTTTTTTGGGGACCAAACCTAAAGGAGAAACCCGCAGGTGAGGCCACGACGGATCCAAGAACGGGCCCGCCATGCGCCCCAGGACAACCTCCTTTGCCAATTTCTCACCCACCAGGTCAGGCCGGACTCTGGACGACTTCAGGTTTTGTGGGCGAAAAATTGCCGCTTCGGGAGAGAAGGGGATGCGGAAGCCAAACTGAAAACCCTCATGCAAGAGTCGAGCCGCCATCTGGTCAGGGTACCTACTTAGATGAGGCAGCATCGCCTCGAGATTCACCGGCGTCCGACCCTTTTGCATGAAGCCTCAGTGGATCATCCTTTTGACCTTCTAAAACAGCGGGACTGGGGGTGATTTCCCCCGTGATTTTTCCCAGGCCCAGGAGCTGCAGGCTGGTCAGAGGGGGCTGGAGGGTCCTGCCTAGGGCTCCCTACACGCCGGGTGCGGGGCACGTCTGGGCTGAGCCACTCCAGCGGCGTGCGGGCGGTCAGCTCCCCGAGGAACCCGAGCCTTCCCCCGCCTCCCGGATCACCTGACTGAGCTGCTCCTGCAGCCAGTTGGCCCCATGGCGCACCGCGGCTTCTCTCAGGGATGTCATGAGAATCATCAGCTGTCGGATGGACGTGACATGGTGCTCCTGTCTCAGGTCCGGACGCAGCAGAATGAGGTAACCCCTCCCCCCAGCCTATTTCTACCCCCCAGCTACAACACTCCCCCCACGCTCCACACTACCTCCATTGGCTCTTTCATAGAGCAACAAACTTCTGAATGGCTGCTTCTCCCTACCGTAGCAACCATGCTAGCAGCCAGGTCCCTAACTTCCTGCCCACCCTGTCATGTACGGGCTGCACTATACTGCGCCCATTTCACCCTCCCTGAAACGTGATACTGAAACATTTTTTTTTCTAACCTGATTTAATTTCTTCTAAATTATTTTTGAGTTTGCTTTCTTGCCTGAATTTCTTTACTGCCTTTGTTTACCACATTTAGAGAGATGCTTTGCAGCAGCCACATAGACTATAGGAGGCAATAGACTGTAGATAATTCATTGACTTTCATTGGAGAGTTTTCTAGGCTTGGTCTGTGACCTTTGCAGAGGTCACTGTGTGTGTGTGTGTGTGTGTAGAGAGAGCTGTCACCATTGTATTGTTTTAACCCCATGCCGCAAAATGACGTTCCCGGAACGTTCTGTAAAGCAGGTAGTTCCTGCAACATGACCTTCCAGGAACGTCATGCTGTCCCTGCTTCCCTGCCACTGTCCCTAGCGGCAATCAGGTAGCGGGAGGAGGCAAAACAGCCTCCTCCTGTTGCCCCTGCCCGGGGAGAGCCGCGCTTTGGCACATGGTATAATGGTTAAAAAAAAAAATAAACTGAAATAAAAAGAGGCCCCAAAATTCACCAGGGGTCTGTCATGTCTGAGGCCTGTGGAGTCAGGTGACGCACTGCGGCCACATATGAGGGATTTCTAGAAACATTGGAATAAGCAGAATAAATAGTGAGTGGTATTTGCTGTGTTAATATTTGCTGTGTTAGAGGAAAAAATGGATAAAAATTGAATATTTGCCAAAAAAAATGAAAATTTTTAATTTCTCCTCCAACCTGCTTAAATTTCTATGAAACACCTAAAGGGTTAATAAATTTATGAAATGTTACTTTGAATACTTTGAGGAGTGCAGTTTTTGCAGTAAAAGGATTTATTGGGGTAACTAACATTCAGGCCCCACAAATCCACTTCAGAACCGAACTGGTCCCTAATAAAATCAGAATTTGAAATTTTTCTGAAAATAAGAATAACCGCAATAATTAAAAGCATCGCAGTTATAACTACATAAATAAGACAGTTCAGATTTGAAAAATAGGCCCCGGCATTAATAAATACTGTACTGTCCCCCAAAACTTATACAAATCACCAATATACACTTATTACGTGAAATGCATATAAAGTGTTTTTTTCCCTGCACTTACTACTGCATCAAGGCTTCACTTCCTGGATAAAATGGTGATGTCACGACCCGACTCCCAGAGCTGTGTGGGCTGTGGCTGCTGGACAGAATGATGGCAGAGGGACACAGGGCACTGGAGGGACACTGAGCATCCCTCTGTCATCATCCTCTCCAGCAGCCACAGCCCACACAGCTGTGGTCGTGACATCACTCTGTTATCCAGGAAATAAAGTCTGGATGCAGTAGTAAGTGCAGGGAAAAAAGCACTTTATATGCGTTTCCCATAATAAGTGTATATTGGTGATTTGTATAACTTTTGGGGGGCAATACAATACTTTAATTATAATTTTCAACAAACTTCTCCTTTAACAGTGTGATTCGCTGTCTGTACATTAATTACACTGTAATCCTGTCTGTGATGATAATGAGGAGCGTGCAGAACGGTTCCAGCCTATTCTTAAACTTAGATATCCTAAAATAGTCCCAGTACTCACCAGTCTTGCTGAATCGTGTGAAGTTCATTTATACATGCATTACAGATACATGTAGGCTATAAAGCCTTCATTGGCTACTGCTGGCCTAACAGACAAAACACGTCCTACATCTATCTGTGATGCACTGTAAATAAACTTCACAAAATTCAGCAAGAATGGTGAGTGCTGGGACTCTTTTGGATATGTTTTTTGTTACTTCCACAAGCCCCACCGTGCACAATGCCTTGATTTGAAAAAACATTTTTTTTCCGCCTTTAAGACTTACTATACAACTTTTGAAACAAGTAAGGTAAAGTCAAAGGTACATATTGGCAACACTTTTAACAGCATGCCTCATCCTGGTGCCTGCACAGTGATCTCTTCACACGCCACTGAGCATGACCACAACATTATACCATAGAAGTCTTTGAGGTTTCTTACGTCCAGGTGTCTGCTATTAAATAAAATCTCAAGAACTGCTGTTCAGAGCTGAGAGCTGCAGCTCTGACAAGTTGGCTGCCCCCAAAGTCATGCACAGAAGAGAAAATTTACAATCAGCAAGTAAAAGCAGATGAGAACAAAAACACTTCAGTACAGATTTTTAATTATGTAAAAAAAATAGCAGTTATCTCCTTGTGGTTCATAATCCTTCATCAACAGACACAACATTTCATGGACTCTATACCTTAGTATGATCAGATACTAATCGAGTAAAACTTTTTAAAGCTTTTGCAGAAATATTTTTTTACATTGCTGTGTATTGCTGTTTCTTAGGCAATTATCTTCAAAATATACAAAAAAATACAAATCTTATATTGCAAGAGAGACATTGTATTGCATCACCCAGATGGTGCTATGACACAGGGGAGAAATGTGACTTATTTTAGGATAAGAATGGTTATTTTATTTTTAAAACTTTTTCTCCTATACTTAAAATGTTTTATTTTGATAAGGCATTAGAAGAAGACAATATTTTGTGCTAGAATCCCTTTAACCCCTTAAGGACAGAGACAAATTTTATGAATATGACCTGTGTCACTTTATTCATTAATAACTTCGGGATGCTTTTACCTATCCGGACGATTCTGAGATTGTTTTCTCGTGACATATGGTACTTTACATTTCTGGTAAAATGGAGTCGACACTCATAACGAATCTTTATGAAAAACACCAAAATAACGTGAAAAATTGTGAAAAAATGCATTCTTCCAACTTTGAAACCTTTCTGCTTATACAGAAAATGGTTATGCCACATAAATTATATATTAAATAGCATTAGCAACATGTCTACTTTATGTTGGCAGCATTTATTAAACTATATTTAATTTTTTTTAGACAATAGGAAGCTTAAAACATTAGCAGCAATTTTCCAAATTTTCAGTTAAATTTTCAAATCAGATATTTTTAGGGACCTGTTCAGGTTTAAAGTGTATTTGAGGGGACTGTATGTTAGAAAGCCCCACAAAGCACCCCATTTCAGAAACTGCACCCCCCAAACTCTGCAAAAGCACATCCAGAAAGTTTTTTAACCCTTTAGGGGAGTCACAGAAATAAAAGCTAAGTGTGTAAGAAATTTGAAAATTTTTATTTTCTGTGCAGAGATTGTAATCCAATATCTTTCATAATGATAAACCTATTAGCAGAGAAATGCACCCCAATATTGATCCGTTTCTGCAGTTTATAGAAATACCCCATATGTGGCCCTATTGCGCTATTTGACGCAACCACAAGCCTCAGATATAAGGGAGCGCCTAGTGAATTTCAACGCTTCTGTTATATTTGGTCATTTTTGACTGTACCACTTCAGGTTGGCAGAGGCTCTGGGGTGCCAAAACCTAAAAACACCCCTAAAGGGACACTATTTAGAAAACTTCACCCCTCAAGGAATGTAACAAGGGGTGCGGTGAGCATTTGGACCCCACAGGTGCTTCACAGATTTTCAGAACAATGTGGTGTAAAAAAGTAAAAATTCTATTTTTTACACTAAAATGTTGTTCTAGCATTCATTTTTCATTTTTACAAGGGGATAAAAGAAAAAAAAAACACCAAACGTGTAGCGCAGTTTCTCCCGAGTACAGAAATACCCCACATGTGGACATAAAGTGCCAAGCGGGTGCAGGACGAGCCTCCAAAGGGAAGGAGTGCCAATTGGCCTTTGCAAGCTGGATTTTACTGGAGCCCTCGTGCTGCCAAAACACTGGAAACCCTCCACAAGTGACCCCATTCTGGAAACTACACCCCTCAAGGAATCTAACAAGGGGTTCAGTAAGCATGTGGACCCCACTGGTGACGGGCACAAATGTGGAACAATGTGACGTGAAAGGGAAAATTTTCATTTTTTTCACTTTCACGGCACAAATGTGGCCGTCATCAAGGGGTCCATATCCTCACTGCACCCCTTGTTAGATTCCTTGAGGGGTGTAGCTTCAAGAATGGGGTCACTTGTGGGGGTTTTCCAGTGTTTTGGCAGCACGAGGGCTCTGTAAATGCGACATGGCGTTCATCATCCATTCTGGCAACATCCAGCCTCCAAAATCCAAATGGCGCTCCTTCCCTTTGGAGGCTTGCTCTGCATCCACATGGCGCTTTATGTCCACATGTGGGGTATTTCCGTACTCAGGGGAAATTGCTCTACACATTTAGTGTTTTTTTTTTATCTTTTAACCCCTTGTGAAAATGAAAAAATCAAGACAAGATCAATGATTTAGTGTAAAAATTAAACATCTTTTCACTAAATGTTGGTCTAGCCTTGATTTTTTTTCCTTTTCCACAAGGGGTTAAAAAAGAAAGTGAACACAAAATGTGTAGGGTAATTTCCCCTGAGTACGAAAATACCCCACATGTGGACATAATGTGCCATATGGGCACAGGGCAAGCCACCATAGGGACAGAGCGCCATTTAGAGGCTGGAATGAAGGATGGAGGCCATGTCGCAATTAAAAGGCTCCTGTGCTGCCAGGACAGTAGAAACCCCCTACAAGTGACCCCATTCTGGAAACTACACCCCATAAGGAATCCAACAAGTGGTACAGTGAGCATATAGACCCCACTGGTGACGGGCACATATGTGGAACATGTGCCGTGAAAATAAAAAATAAAATGTTTTTCATTTTCACGTCCCAAATGTGGCTGTCACCAGGGGGCCATATCCCCGCTGCCCCCCTTGTTAGATTCCTTATGGGGTGTAGTTTCCAGAATGGGGTCACTTGTGGGGGGTTTCTACTGTCCTGGCCGCACAGGAGCTTTGTAATTGCATCATGGTACCCTCTAATGGGAATGGCGGCCATACCTATTTAGCTGGGGAAAAGGGACAATTCTAATTTATTTGGGGGTATTAGGCCAATTATTAGTTTATAAGGTTGAAAATGACAGGTGTCCATCAAATTCAACCTGTGTTGATCCAGAGGAAGGCAAAAAAAACCTCCGTGAGGCAGACGACAGTAGCCTCATCACAGGGGGAAAATTTCTTCCCGACTCCATAATGGCAATCAGAATAATCCCTGGATCAACGTGACCCCTAAAATAGGAATAAGGGACAGAATTTAGAAAATGTAGAACCCCAATGATGTGTGGTACGCCTTGAAGCGATCCAGTATACAGAGGCCGGGGGGATCAGGACAGGCGTCACACTGGAAAATGGTGTCCTTTCTGATCCCCCTGTTACGCCACACTTTGCACTTCTTCTGGGGTCTCCCGTTCTCCTGTGTCAGGACGTCACCTGGTGCGATACGGGGTCCTTCATATCCAGAAGCGCGGGGTCCGCTCTATGGCTGCTAAATATTAGGGCTTTATTACTACTGCTGATATTTTCGGATCGTGCCACAAGCTACAGTAGCTCGGGCAGCGAGGGACCAGAAGAGGGGGGGGCTGGTATAAAAGTTATCCCCGTGCAGGTGGTAACCTTTATCCAGCAGTGGGAGGATCAGTTCACGAACGATCTCCCCACTAACTTCGAGGATGGGGAGGGACATCTGGGGGCTGGATTCGGGTGTCCCTTCCTTCATACACTGTAAGGGTACGTGCACACTGTGGAATGGCGAAGGATAACCCTTTGTGCATTCCGCAGCTGGCACCCGCCGGCGGACTGATGGAGGCATGCCTCTGCGCTCGTGTCACACTCCATTCTGTGCATGGGCGGACTCCGCCCTCTGTCCAAAGAATGAACGTGTTCATTCTTTGGACGGACAACGGAATCAGCGTGTGCATAGGATGGAGTCTATGACACGGGTGGAGACGCGTGCCTCCATCAGTCCCCCGGCGGGTGCCAGCTGCGGAATGCACAAAGTGTTATCCTTCGCCATGCCGCAGTGTGCACGTACCCTAAATCTGTAAGAGTACCCTGAGGTATTCTCACAGAGTTTGTAGAATTTCACGCCATACCGTCATCTCTTATTGGGACGGTACTGGCGGAAAAGACGTGTCTGGGGGGGGGCAGCGTACGCTATGCTACCCCCCAGACACGTCACTGGATGATGAGGATGAATGGAGGAAAAAGGATCCCCCCATTCATCCTCACTGGCTGTTTCGGTGTCGGAGGCTATAATAACGTATGCGTCCGACGCCGAAAACACCTGGGGGCCATCTTTATACGGTGATTGGTATATGGGGTATGTAAATGTGTAGTGGTGTAGTGTAAAACTTTATTTCATGTAGTGTGGTGTAGTGTAGGTTTTTTTTACGTGTTTTTTTGACAGTAAGAAAAAATATCCCTACGCCAAGAAAGGAGCTGCTGATAAATGCCGCATTTATGTGCGGCACTTATCAGCAGACAGTGGCAGTAGGATATAAGGGGGAAAAAACGCCCCTACGCCAAAAAGGAGGAGTTGCTGATCAGCGGCGCACTTACGTGCGATGCTGATCAGCACTCAGCGGCGTTAGGGCGCAAAAAAAGGAAGAAAAAAAAATTGGGGGAAAAAAACAACAACTTTTTAACCCAAAGCAACTGATCAGTGAATGATATTTACTGATCAGCCGCTAGGGGGCAGTAGAGCGACGCTGCCGGAGATTGCCGAGGCCCGCCGAACCCGAGGACCCGAGTGTTTCCTAAGATTTCCGACGCTGGACGACCGAAGACGTGGCCCCACTACAATTAGCCCGCACCTGCACGAGGACGTACAGTTACGTCCTCGTGCGGGAAAGGGTTAACTTTATACAACACAGATGTCAAACACAATGGATAGATATACCACAAAATTTCAAAGTAAAGTGAAATGTTAAGAAAACAAACGAGTGCCGAGGCGGGGACGGCGCCATCTTGCAGAGGTCCCCGGCCGGCTTCAGTAACGGAGATCGCTCCTCCGGGACAACGTCACGGAGGAGCGATCTCCCCCACTAGACACCAGGGAACAGCTGAATCCGTTAATCGGAGGCAGCGGTCATCTTTGACAGCTGCCTCTGATTATCTAATTAGCGGGCACGGCGATCTGACCGTGCCCGTTAATAGCCGCGATCCCGGGCTACATGAGGTACACGGGGTCGCGGCGGTTCAGAGCAGGGTCGTCGTGCGGCCCCGGTCTGAACGCCCGCACCTGCACGAGGACGTACAGTTACGTCCTTGTGCGGGAAAGGGTTAACTTTATACAACACAGATGTCAAACACAATGGATAGATATACTACAAAAGTTCAAAGTAAAGTGAAATGTTAAGAAAATGGCGTTTTTATACACTTCATTTTGTTGTTTTTTTGTTTTTTTTTTAATAGTGGCACTGATATATATATATTTTTTTTAACAGCGTAACGCCCCTCCCCCTATATTTTATTTATTTATTTCACTTTTTTGTAAAATAGATTAACTCAAACTGAATAAATGATCTTATTGTTTTAGTTTAGACTTTTCAGTGCATTTGCATTTAGGCAATTAAAATGATTATAGTGACTTTATTTACTATTTGGTACAAAATATTCCTATATGGCATTCTAGTGATCTGGTTAAATTATTCTAGAGTACAGGATTATGTGCTATGTAACTACAGTAGACAATACTTACCTTGTCTTGATGGTATCTTTCTATACATGTCCAAACCAGGCCACTGGGTCATTCTCACATATACTAATGGACTGGGAATAAGTGTAATGTATTATTCTTCAAATATATAAAACAAGAAAGATTGATGAAACAATAGGGGTATAATGCTAACCGGGGATATGTAAGTAATAACTGATTATATATGTAAAATAAAATATATTTTATTAAACATACTAAAGGTTTTCTGCTACTATTTTGCGAGAAAAGATTGATGCAAATTGAGCCGCTTCCTTGATGCAGCCGTCCCCTTAACCCCTTCTGCTCCTGCCTGGCTCCCGCTTCTCTGTCTGTATATACATTACCTCTCTCCTGCACGGGTTCCGGCGTCCTGCTCTCCCGCCAAGCCAATCAGTGGCTGCGGCTGGGCAACACACTGATTGGCTGGGCGGGAGAGTCAGGATCCCGTGCAGCAAGGAGAGGTAATGTACACTACTGTTCAAAAGTTTGGGGTCACATTGAAATGTCCTTATTTTTGAAGGAAAAGCACTGTACTTTTCAATCAAGATAACTTTAAACTAGTCCTAACTTTAAACAAATACACTCTATACATTGCTAATGTGGTAAATGACTATTCTAGCTGCAAATGTCTGGTTTTTGGTGCAATATCTACATAGGTGCATAGAGGCCCATTTCCAGCAACTATGACTCCAGTGTTCTAATGGTACAATGTGTTTGCTCATTGGCTCAGAAGGCTAATTGATGATTAGAAAACCCTTGTGCAATCATGTTCACACATCTGAAAACAGTCTAGCTCGTTACAGAAGCTACAAAACTGACCTTCCTTTGAGCAGATTATGTTTCTGGAGCATCACATTTGTGGGGTCAATTAAATGCTCAAAATGGCCAGAAAAAGAGAACTTTCATCTGAAACTCGACAGTCTAGTCTTAGAAATGAAGGCTATTCCATGCGAGAAATTGCGAAGAAATTGAAGATTTCCTACAACGGTGTGTACTACTCCCTTCAGAGGACAGCACAAACAGGCTCTAACCAGAGTAGAAAAAGAAATGGGAGGCCGCGTTGCACAACTAAGCAAGAAGATAAGCACATTAGAGTCTCTAGTTTGAGAAACAGACGCCTCACAGGTCCCCAACTGGCATCTTCATTAAATAGTACCCGCAAAACACCAGTGTCATCTACAGTGAAGAGGCGGCTGCGGGAGTTTGGGCTTCAGGGCAGAGTGGCAAAGAAAAAGCCATATCTGAGAGTGGCCAATAAAAGAAAAAGATTAAGATGGGCAAAAGAACACAGACATTGGACAGAGGAAGACTGGAAAAAAGTGTTGTGGACGGATGAATCCAAGTTTGAGGTGTTTGGATCACAAAGAAGAACGTTTGTGAGATGCAGAACAAATGAAAAGATGCTGGAAGAATGCCTGACGCCATCTGTTAAGCATGGTGGAGGTAATGTGATGGTCTGGGGTTGCTTTGGTGCTGGTAAGGTGGGAGATTTGTACAGGGTAAAAGGGATTCTGAATAAGGAAGGCTATCACTCAATCTTGCAACGCCATGCCATACCCAGTGGACAGCGCTTAATTGGAGCCATTTTCATCCTACTGCAGGACAATGACCCTAAACACACCTCCAAATTGTGCAAGAACTATTTACAGCAGAAGCAGGCAGCTGGTATTCTATCGGTAATGGAGTGGCCAGCGCAGTCACCAGATCTGAACCCCATTGAGCTGTTGTGGGAGCAGCTTGACCGTATGGTACGCCAGAAGTGCCCATCCAACCAATCCAACTTGTGGGAGCTGCTTCTAGAAGCATGGGGTGCAATTTCTCCAGCTTACCTCAACAGATTAATAGCTAGAATGCCAAAGGTGTGCAATGCTGTAATTGCTGCAAAAGGAGGATTCTTTGACGAAAGCAAAGTTTAATGTAAAAACAGTTATTTCAAATACAAATCATTATTTCTAACCTTGTCAATGTCTTGACTCTATTTTCTATTCATTTCACGACGTATGGTGGTGAATAAGTGTGGAACGCAAACCAGAGATGACGTTGGCGGAGCGCAGGTCTTTGAATCACGCCCCTCTGGGCGTGATTACGGCACTGGAAACCGCCCAGGACCCGGATAACTACGCCCAGGACCGTGACTAGTTCAGCCCACCATGACTACTTGGGGCTGATTAGCATATGGCGCAGGACTTCACAAATGTAAGATTGCAGGGTAATAAAGGAGGGTACAGGGGGATGTTTGGGAAGCGTGCTGGGTGATGTACCAGCACGTTTCCTTATCAATGTGGGCAATTTCGGCGTGATTGGTTCCCTTTGAGGTTGAGAAACACTGATCTATACCACCTGATGTTTAATATGGTTACTGTTATATTTTATTTGTTAGTGTGTCATTTTACTATTTATGATTTACTGTGCAGTTTGTTCTGAAACATGAACATTTAACATCTAGCTGTAGGAATCTGCACACAAAACGTGTTATTGCAGAGCCCACACTGAGTGGACTCTCAGAACCCAGTGACATGCTGTATCAGGTGTATACCTGTGTATTTTCCATATCTGTCCACAATCAAACAAACCATTAATCAAGGTGTAAAGGAAAACCTGTTTGCCTCAGTGACCTCCATCTGGCACGTGTTGTGCGGTTGATGAAACTGTCAGATGTTGTTTATATACGTCTGATCAAACACAGAAGCCTTGTACAACTGAGTAGGATTATCAGTTGCACAATATTCATTTTTACCCCATTCTGAGCAGGTCTTTACCTTGTCTTTGTGTGTTTGCTGCCATCAATCTTTTATAGTGTATGTGACGCAGACAGTATGCATTATGGACACAAATAAAACTGCAGACTCCAGACTATACTGTTAGTATTTAACAGTGTTGTATATAATGAATATCCTGGCTTTTCTACACAGCTAACTCTCCAGGTGGCCTCCTTATCTCCTGCACTGTTATTTGATGGACTCACAGTGAAATCATTATATGAGACATGAAGCGATGTTAATAAACAGCTTTTATTTCTGGGTCTGGACTCTCATAGCAGCCAAAAAATGTGTGGTCATGCTGTTTGACACAGTTTCCTAATTGATTGAAAGTGTCTGTGCATATTTGTGAGTAAAATTGCTGTTCACTTGCAAAATCATGTGGCTATTAACTATGAACTCACAGTTTTGCAGGTAAACGTATTCCTGTGTTCTCCCTTCACCCCTCATCTCTTAAAATACCATGAATGTTAATCTTTTTTTCTTTTTTTTATTGCAATTTTTTTTGTAGTTTTTAGTTATTTTAATACTTGTGGAACTTTAAGGTTATGCCTGTGACCCTCGCCCCCAAAGTCCAGCTTTTTCCAGACAGAAAAAACACATTGGGAGGAGAAATTAAAAATGGGTGCTGGAATTTTTGTGCAAAATCTATTGTTCCAACAGATTTTTATAACAAATTTGACAAACAGAATAGAGATTTTTGCATTATGCCTGATGGTCAGGTAGGACTTAAACATGGCCACTTTTCCCACTCTCTTGTCTCTAGTTCATGGAATTGTTTGCAATTGAGCTCTATTTAGTTCAATGGAACTGAGTTTGAAACCCCACCCGATCTAGAGACAAGACAGGGGGAAAAGTGGCCATGTTTTTGTAGCGCTGGATAACCCCTTTTAAAGAAAAGTCCAGGCGCTGGCTTTTTTCCCCCAAAACTGCTGGGGAGGAGGTGGGTAAACAAAACAACATGCACTTACATCCCAGCTCCACCACTTGGATCCGCTGTCCTCCACTCCAGTCCCCGTCCGCTTCCTGGTTTAGGGCTCGTTCCCACTGAGCAAAAGCAGCTGAATTTCTGCGCTGAATCAGCTCTGAAATTTCAGCCGTTAAAATAGGTGCAGAGCTAATTTCCATTGTGTTGAATGGAAATTCTGCTCTGCAGTTCACACAGTGGAATTTCCGCACTGAACTAATCCGCTTTCCGCCAGAAGAATGAACATGTTCATTCTTCCGCTAGCGGAAGCCTATACAAATCGATGGGGCTCTGATTTTCTGTTTCAGCGCGGAATACGCGCATATTCAGCGCGGAATGCAAGCGTAATACAAGCGGAAATTACTCGCTGAATCAGCGCAGAAATGGGGAAAAGGGGGGGGGAGGAGGATTCTAGTATATGTTCTGGTATAGTCTAGTTTACTCACCAAATACTCACTGAATTTCAGCGCTGAATGCATGCAGATTCAGCGCGGATTCCTCGAGTATTCCGCGCTGAATTTGTCAAGAGCTGATTACGAGCTAAACACTTTCCTAGCAGAATACGCAGGGATTCTGCTTACATTCTGCTTATATTCTGCTCGGAATTCAGCGTCAGTTGATTTCAGGCGGAAATATTTCCTTGCGTAATCCGCTCCTTTTGCTCTGTGTGAACGTAGCCTTAGAGAAGACTTGGGAAGTGACGTTCCAAGCCTGCTCAGCAAGTCAGCTGACTAAGCAGGCCTGATACATCATGTCCCAGATCCCACTCAGACCTACAAGCGGCCAGGGACTGGGGAACTGGAGTGGAGGGCAGCAGACCCCAGCGCTGGAGCTGGGAAGGTAAGTGTATGTTGTTTTGTTCACCCACCTCCTCCCAAGCATTTTTGAGAAAAAAGTCAGTGCCCGGACTTCTTTTTAAAGTGGGGCATGTTTTAAATGTTCTAGAAATACATAAAAACTATGCCCGATTAAGATGATGCAAACTAGGGGCCCTTTTACATGGCTCGATGTGCAGCCTTTCGTGGGCGCAATTGAACGTCCATGAACTAGATTGGTGCCTGTTTGTAGTACTCCGCACACACAGTTTCTGAATTGTTCGTGAAGTCACCTGAAGAAGAGCAAGTGCTGGAGAGTGGGAGGTTAAAAGAAATAACATGCTCTTAACTCCCCCACACCAGAATGTAGCTATATCCAGACACTCTGGTCCCTGATTGCTTCCTGGTCTAGGTGGGGACCGGGTTGTGACGTGTGAGGTCCGCTCAGCAAGTCAGTGCCTCGGCTGCTGACTGGCTGAGCAGACCTCACACGTTATGATCCCAGTCACACTCGGACCAGATGTAAAGGAAAAAAAAATGGAATAAAAAGCAAATTAAATGTCCCATCCACCCAAGTCTGGTGCCGATAAAAAGTACAGATCATAGCAAAAAAGCCGTAATATGAATCTATAGAAGGAAAAAAAAAAAAGTCAGAATGTAGCGATTTAAAGTTAGTAAAAAAGTGCAAAAAAAAAAGCTGCCTAACGCTGTAATTGTACTGACCTACAAAATGGAGACACATATATTTTCCTCTGTTTTGCAGTATGCTTTATGATAAAATGAAGAATGTCATTAAAAAGATCTATTTGTTCCCTCAAAAAAAGCCCTGGTATGTCTCATTTTATGGAAAATTATATGCAGTATGACTCTTTGAATGTGAGAAGTTCCAGATTTGCCAAAAATCTTGTACGGGGCAAGGGGTTAAATACACAGTTATCGGCCGCACCTCTCCTGTTTAGACAGACAGATCTATGGCCGATAACAATGATTTCCTCAGTTGATCACTGGCCCTTTTACACAGACTGATTATCGAGTGAATGAGCTTTCCTAATGCTGCGTTTACACGTAATGATTATCGTGCAAATTTGCGCGATAATGATCGAATTCGAATAATAATCGTACGTGTAAACGCAGCAAACGATGAATGAGAAATCGTTCATTTTGATCTTTCAACATGTTATCAAATCGTTGTTCGCAAAAAATTCGCAGATCGTTCCGTGTAAAACGTCATCGCGCGATAGTCCGGCCGCTCGAGCCCGGCCCCCCCGCTCATCCGCAGCCCTGCGCCGGCTCGATCGCCACCGCCGCTCTGATCGCCACCCCTGCCTCCGCCACTCTGATCGCCACCCCTGCAAGGCAGCACTGATTGGCTGAAGAGGGGAGCCGGGAATTTCAAACGGCTCCTCTTCAGCCAATCAGTGCTGCCGTGCATTGATTGGCTGAAGAAGGGAGTCGGGAATTTCAAACTGCTCCTCTTCAGCCAATCAGTGCTGAAGAGGAGCACTGATTGGCTGAAGAGGAGCCGTTTGAAATTCCCGGCTCCCCTCTTCAGCCAATCAGTGCACTGAAGAGCGGAGCCGGGGGATGTGGAAGACCTGCTACGTGGAGCAGGTAACGTATGCTTTCAGCCGGTCCGGCGGGGGCTATCGGAGCGGCGGGGGGTGGGGGGGCGACCGGAGCGGAGGTGGGGGGGGTTGCGATCGGAGCGACGGGGGGGGGGGCGACCGGAGCGGAGGTGGGGGGGGGTTGCGATCGGAGCGGCGGGGGTGGCGATGGGGGCTGCGGATGAGCGGGGGGGCCGGGCTGCGGGCGCGCGATCGCAAAACGATTTTTTCCATACGATATATCGTACCATCTAAACGCTGATCGTTATGAAAAAAAAATCATTACTCCGACATCGTTAATTCTACGATCGGGCCAATTATCGTTTCGTGTAAATGCTGCATTAGGGCCCATATACACAGAAAGATTATCTGACAGATTATCAGCCAAAGCCAGAAATACATTTGGAAAGAGGAGAAATCTCATTCTTTCCTTTATGATCTGATCTCTGTTCATAGTCTGTTCCTGGCTTTGGCTTCAAATCTTTGGCAGATAATCTGTCAGATAATCTTTCTGTGTAAAAGCACCATGAGAATAATCATTAATGTTAATTGGCCCTTGGTAGAGGACCTAAAATTAGACACTCTACAGTTTGCATTACCTTCATGTTTTTCCTAAAACAGCAAATAGTAGTTTGACTCACAAAACTGTGAGGCTATAAGCAATGAATTAGAAAACCATACTGAACAGCAAGTCTGCTGTTCATGTCTCAGCTGCGGAGCTGTACCCCCCAGAAGCAATTGATACTTTATGCATATTAGTTTGTCAGATTTTCAGTAGTGCAGTTAGTGTATGTGGATAAAACCCCTCCAGCATGTGGTTGCCAATACTGTAAATGTATGATTTTGCTAAAAAGCAAAACAAAAAAAACTGCCATTTTACATAAAAAGTCATGCCCTTTTTAGCCATTGCATGCTGGAATATTCTTGTCCATGCCGTTGTCGTGGACCTTTATAGCCTGAGCTGGACAGAGCCAGTAGGGTACTTGATACAAAATTGCAAGGCTGTATCTCAGGATGGCTGCGGGTCTTGCCAGTCAGTCTGATGACAACATTTATTTCAAATGAGAGTAACACTTTTAAGTACAGTTGCAATTAACTGATTCATCCCTCGTTGTAAATTAGGTTTATTGACAAACACTTCTAGATTTCTTGTTTGCAAAAAATAACTCATGTAAGAACAATTTAAATAGCTAAATGTAACTTACAGAGCAAGTGGTTTCTCAAAATTCCATATAAGAGGACACTTTTTATGACTACTGCAGTCTTGGGATTTTTCATCCCCTTCATGACAATTATCTTTAGTACTTAGTACAGCGACAAAGCATCACCGAGCCTCAGCTGCGTTTCACTGTAGTCAAGAGTGTTCTTTTCAGCGTATTTATTTTTCCTTCGCCGAAAATACCACTGATTGATAGGCCCAATAAGTTCCAGTTTTGTTACATCATTGCACAGAACACAATCCCAAAACATCTGTGATTTATTTATTCGCAACGAAATCCGCAGGTAATGTATGCTCCAGGTGACGGGGGGGATTAAGGGGGTGCCACTTACATACTTGCAGCGGGATGTCAATCCCGCTGCGAGTATGTCATCTCATTGAAAATGACAGGCAAGGGATCCGCAGCAGATTTCACTGCAATTTTGCAGCGTGAAATACGCTGTGGATCCGGTGTGTGTGTTTGTTTCTACCCTAATGATAAGTTTCAGAGTTTGCGGGGTAAAAAAATGGAGGTGCTGGTTATAACTCCAAATCCCCAGTATTTTGTTCACTTTCTATGATTACAGTATTTGTGCATTCTTTCTTTGATTAAAATGTGTTTGTCAGAAGCATTTGACCTGTAATTCTGTACTCGCCGTCCTTCTTCACTCTTAGAAAGCTAAATTAAATATTTAACGAGACTAAAGCTTTTATTTACAGGCATTTGTGTCCCTTCAGGACACAGCGGTGCACATTAAAGTATGCAAAAAGCTTTCACATATCTTTTAGCATAGTAATTGTATTTGAATCACACTGCTGACTCTTTCAGTGCATGGTCTAAAGTGAAAAATATGAAGCGTAATTCAATGGTTTGCAGCATCAAAAAAATGCAAGACCTATTTATCATTGCTCTATAATAATGGTGTTATTGATGTGACGGGTATAAATACGAGGGACTGGATACACTGGGAATAGCTGTCATGCTATTAGATACAGGTGAACATAGACAAGCTGTGTTACCATAGTCACAAAAAGACAAGATTTGGTAATCTAATTATATTGTTGCTTAGATGTCCTGACTGTATGTATTGTACTGTATATTTTTCAATATGTGCACTTGCTGTGTCAGATATGTTACATCTGATATGATGGAATGATGATGAAGCCTATCCTCATGCTGATCTTGTTGTCTTAGTCTTATCATTGCCAACAATATGTCACTCATATCTAGGTGACATTGCAGTGCATGCAGAATAGACCTGAATGGGTGGTACAGAAGGCACAACCAGGTCAGATGAGTAGTGAACATACACAAGTTATCTACAGGAAGCAGGATCACAGACCCATAATGACACAACAGCAGGAAGACTCCAGATAAACCTAAAATCTAAAATATCTTTCCAATAAACAAAACCAGATCCCAAGTTACAAATTTACAGCAATAGGGAATGATGTGATGACATTCGATATAGCAGCCTGCACAGCCAGCCTCAATGCAAGTTGTTGTACAGTGTGCTGCAGTATTGCCTTAGTATATAAAACACAAAGCAAAGAAGTGAAGGGCAATAAATTGGGAATAAGTCAAAATAATAATACTATAAAACAAATTTCACAGCATGTTACTTCTACATAAATATATTTTTATTGGCCTCACTGGTAATATTTTGGGCTGTTTTTACTTTTAAGTCTATAAAAAAAAAAAGAGAAACACCAAGAATTTTAGAGACAATATAAATATATTTTTGAAAGTTTTATAAACCCACAAGAAAAGACGGTGGAATAGGACACACTTCAGTAGTATTGAAGCATGTACAGTTTCCACTGATCTACAATGGTAGCCTTTTCTGTCAGAATCTGCTGACCTAAATCTAGCTACTTCTTTGTCACCCAAGTGAAGCAAGTTGACAGTGATAATGTGGAGTTTGCTTGACTTACATAATGTATGTAGTTGTGACAATCTTGAATGAAAAGTGTATTGGGCTTCACTGCTATACAAGATGGAACACATATAGACAGATGTGATGCTGTTTCTGGAAAAAAAAGCCTATGGCTGTATTCATGCTTTCCTGGCAGCCCTAGGGTCGCATCCATCTTCTCCAGGCTGCGGGATTCAAAGACTGAGTGTTTGGGTTTGCGTGAACTCAAACTTACTGTAAGTTCACTCATCTCATTTTGATTACTGAGCTCATCTGCAATGACAAGACTATCTTATTGAGATGGGTCCCTACTAGAGATGAGTGAACTGGGTTCGAGTCCATCCGAACGTTCGGTATTTGATTAGCTGGGGCTGCTGAACTTGGATAAAGCTCTAAGGTTGTCTGGAAAACATGGATACAGCCAATGACTATATCCATGTTTTCCACATAGCCTTAGGGCTTTATCCAACTTCAGCAGCCACCGCTAATCAAATGCTGAACATTCAGGTTCGGATGGACTCGAGCATGCTCCAGGTTCGCTCGTTTCTAGTCCCTACGGAAATATTATACCTGTATAACAGAAGAACTCGTCAGTATTTTACATGGTGTATAAGATTTGATGATAACACAGAATTTTTTTTCTCTGTTTTAGTTTATTTTAGAGCAAGTGGACATCACACTTCCTGAGAACACGGCCTGGTATGATCGCTATAAACATGACATTCCAGTGTTTCACCTTAATGGACAGTTCCTGATGATGCACAGAGTAAACATTAAGAAGCTGGAGAGGCACCTTAGTAGGTTGGAGCAGAATTATGCCGTTAAATGATTCCCAAGATGTAAGATTAGGTTTTCATACAACCTGTAAAAATATAAATTTTCATATGTTATTTGTGTGATATGAGGAAGACTGTTAAATGTTAAATAGATGAAAAAAAATAATAATAAAAATTTTTAATTGTGCCTTTGGTCAGTATGATCATGGTAAACCCAGAAATTTTTCAACCTGTTTAGATAAATCCACCCCGGGTGCCTGTAAAAGCTGGATCCAGTCCTAGGAAACTTCTCCCTGTTTCCTAGGACTGGATCCAGCTTTTCTAGGTACTTGGGGTGGAGCAGCTGGCGAGTGGGACAGAGATCAAAGTCAGCCTGCGTACAAACTGACTGCCGAGCAAACGAAGCGATTCGTAATGATTTGTAATGTAAATTCACTCATCTCTAGCCAAGACCAAAGAGCTCTCTTAGAACACCGGGGACAAAATTGTAGACCTGCGCAAGGTTGGGACGGGCTACAAGACAATAGGCAAGCAGCTTGATGAGAAGGCAACAACGCTTTGCGCAATTATTAGAGGATGGAAGAAACATGAGACATTTGTCAATCTTTCTTGGTCTCTGGCTCCATGCAAGATCTCACCTTGTGGGGTGATTCTGCAAAGGTCAGGAATCAGCACATATCTACACAGGAGGACCTGGCCAATGACCTGTAGAGAGCTGGGACCACAGTCTCAAAGATTAATGTTACTAACACACTATGCCATCATGGATTAAAATCCTGCATGTCAAGATTCCCCCGCTCACACCAGCACAGGTCCAGGTCAGCCTTCTTCCCTCAGTAAGATAGGTCATGGCTGTGTCTTCCAAAATGACAATGATCTGAAACACACAGCCAGGGCAACTAAGGAGTGGCCCCAAAGGAAACATCAAGTTCCTGGAGTGGCCTAGCCAGTCTCCACCCCTGAACCCAATAGAAAATGTCTGGAGGGAGCTGAAATTCAGTGTTGCCCAGTTACAGCCCCGAAACCTGAAAGATCGGTATGGAGGAATGGGACAAAATCCCTCCACGGTCTTTGTAATTGCAAACAAATTGTGCAAATTTGTAATTGTACAAAATATTAAGTTCTGTTTCTATTTTTTCAAATATTTTGTGCAATAAAATGCAAAATAATTATTTACGAATCAAATCAAAATAATTAGTTACGGATTTTCTGGAATTTGAAGTGTGCCTATGATTAAAATTACAGGCCTCTCCATTCTTTGAAGGTAGAAAAACCTAGCAAAATTGTCAGTTTATGAAATATTTATTTTCCCACTGTTTGCTTCAGTTTTAGCAATTGGCAGGGGTCTCAGCTCTCAGAGCCCCACCGATGCACACTTCAGATAAGTTACTATGACTTGTCAGACGTTTGTTTAAATGATAGGTACACTTCTAACAGGAGCTGAGCTGCAAATATTGCTTTTGGTGAGGGGCCAGGGGGAGGCTGTAGGGAATGGTTTTTTTGCATAACCTCTTTAAATTCTTTTAGATCAAATCAAATACTAGTAAAGCGACTTTCACACTGGCATATCTTGGATCTGTGTTCTTACCATATATTCTGGTGAAAAAAGGCATAAAAAGAACGTCATTGCAAATTAGCTGTAATAACAAGCCAGTGGCACCCATGATTGGGTTACAGATGGGACACTTTACCTCTAACTGCTTAGATGTTACAGTCAATAGCATACCATAAATAAAAACAGAGAAACAATAAATGGCGCACCCACAAACGTATGACAAGCATATTAAGTTCACAGTAACTTCTTTATTATCACAAATACATAAAAAAAACAAAGCAAAATGGACAAACACTTAAAAACACCTAAAAACCCAATAAGGGTAAACCATCACATGGAAAACACATGAAAATATACATGTCGCTCCCACCGCAGCCCCAAACAATGTGTTCCAGGCCCTGTATATTACATGGCCAAATTGATCTTATATCCTGACACTCCAAAAGAATACCTGTGTAAAGTGCAAGTGCTCTGTTGTTAAACAATAACGATCAGAGTTTTCTCAGGTCCCAGCTGCCACAGTAGTGGGAATCTGCTGTGTATGTGGTGGGTTCAGCTTCAGAGCCTATTCCATGCTTGTCTTTGCAGCCTACTCTATCTATCTATCTATCTATCTATCTATCTATCAGTAAGCAGTAAGACCACACATACCTTTTATTGTCCTTGTCTGAGGCTTTGTCACAAGTCAGGGAGGTGTGGCTAGGGAACTTAACTTCATGTTAGTGTCTTGCCCACACCTTTATGACACTTAAGAGTGGCAATAAAAGACCTTTTTAGCTGATCAAAACCTCAGACAACTACAATAAATGTATGAATAATCTCTTTATACATAGCTATGTATCCATGTAAGCAGTTTGGAATGTCTTCTAGCTGACAGTTTCCTTTTAACAAAAGGGATTATAAAAAAGGTTTCACATAATGCCTTTTATAGCAGCTTTTCATTTTTTGAGGGAAAGCAGGAAGTAGATCCAGTAGAGAAGGAGCTGTAGAAGTCCATACTTTATATTTTTAAATTTACTCCTGGCTTTGGCTCAAAATACTGAATGAAAAACCTGTCACAAAAAGCTGTGGAACATCCCTAAGGCCATGTTCACACTATGTAAGAACAACGGCACAACCGTCGTTTTAATCGGCAACAATGGTCATTCTTGTCAAAAAAAATACACTGTATGAACATAGTCTATTACAGACCGTATCTGTATAGTATAGCAAAGTTACAATATGAGAGAATATAGTAAAATACACTGTAGATGAAAGGGACAGAAGCTAGTCAGAGCTGGAATGAGGCCTAATAGTGATCCTTTCATTGGCAAGTGTCTAGAGATAAGAAACTCCCACATGAAACTTTTGAAACCACATGATTTCTAGCACTTTCTGTATAAACATTTTTAACACTATGTGAATTTTCCATTTCTGGTGTTTTTGTATTTTCTTCTCGGGCAGCCGTATTCATTATGAACAGCCTGGTCACACACAGCTGTTGGTGTTACAGGATCGATTTCAGCTGTTCTTTTGTTGTACCATGAAGCTGTACACTTGCTGCTACTCTGAACAAATTGATCGAAATACGCAACATTAGCTAAAAGAAACACCAAAGGTCAAACACCTACAACAATTTATTTTAACTGTGCTGTTAAGTGCTTATGCTTCCTTCAGGTGTGCTATGATTGTAATAATATGTCTTACATTATTCTTCAGGACCTTACAAGCAGTGCTTTAAAGGAAGAATATTTCTGTAATACAGCATTTGATGGAGCATGCCACAACCTCCTTGGGGACAGTGGGGGCTGTACAACATAAAACGAATACAAGCTTAGCAAAGCTGGGCATTGATGTAATAATTATCATTAGTGTTGGAAAGTAATTGTATTAAATGATTAAAAGGGACCTGTCAGTGGTTACATGCTGCCTGAACCATGGGAAACATGAAACAGACGTGGGCACCCTGCCTACGCAGCACTATGATTAACCCTTCAAAGTGAATGTTTCGTCTTTTTTGTGGGAAGCCATCTTTCCTAAGCTGTTTTAATAGCATTTAGAGATATGCTTTACAGCAAACATTCCTCAGGGAGGGGTAGGCTAAACTTTGAGCTTCAGCTATTGTGTGTTCCTCTGTTTTTTATACATCGGTGGCACCTTTCTCTCTAATCAGGAAGTGTAAGCTTATCTGGGGGTTATCTGGGTAATAAAAATAATATTCTAAGCAGTCCTACTTCCCAATACCAGCCTCCCTCTAAACTTACCCACTCTGGATGTCTAATATCTCCTTCCCTGTGTCCTCTCCAACACCACTGCTCCTTCTTCCCCCTTCCTTCGTAGAAGCAGCACACATGATCTCTTCTCTGGGGGTAGGGTTAGCTGTCTATTGACTAGGTAACCTGGCACCCAGGAGATGTCATCAGGAGAAGGTGGCAAGACTTTGCAGTGCAGAGCACAGCCAGGCGAAAGGAATACCCAAAGAGAAGGCACCCTACCTACACACACTCGGCCATACATCAGACTGCCAAGCACCCAACCTCCCCCCCCCCCCCCCCAGCCCTGCATGACACAGCCCAGCACCCAGACCAACCCCCCTTCCCCCCCAAACCAGTCAGCCACAGATACACACAGCCCAGCAGTATTACCCCCACTGGTCCACCACGCATCAGACAGCCCAGCACCCCCTTGAAACGCCAGCAGCGCATCACGCCCCCTTTTTTCCTGGCCACCATAAACATTTCATATCTTACCATATAAAGGATTTTTTGGTGCTCTTTCCATTCAAAAATGCATATGATTGTTGGTGGACAGTACAGTAGGGGCGGAGCTTAATGTCAGCAGTGTCCCATATATCTTCCCACATTGTTACCGTAGAGCGGCTCCGGTGATGTCATCTGGATCTAGGCCTTGCCTCCTCTGCATTGGAATGGGCAAACCTCTGGCTGCAGGGAGGCGGGGTCTAGATGCAGATGACATCACAGATTAGCTGGGGCTTATGACACCATTGTGAATGGCGATATGGGGCACCGCTGACTTTAGACCCCGCTCCTACAGCACTGTCCACCAACAACAACATGCATTTTTGAGGAGAGAGACCACCAAGAAATACTTTAGGCTGGGTTCACACTACGTATATTTCAGTCAGTATTGTGGTCCTCATATTGCAACCACAACCAAGAGTGGATTAAAAACACAGAAAGGCTCTGTTCACACAATGTTGAAATTGAGTGGATGGCTGCCATTTAATGGCAAATATTTGCTGTTATTTTAAAACAACGGCTGTTGTATTGAAATAATGGCAGTTATTTACTGTTATATGGCGGCCATCCACTCAATTTCAACATTGTGTGGACAGAGCCTTTCTGTCTTTTTAATCCACTCCTGGTTTTGGTTGCAATATGAGGACCGCAATACTGACTGAAATATACGTAGTGTGAACCCAGCCTTATACGGTAAGATATGAAATGTCCAGAATTTAAGCGTAAGAATGGTGCAGAGTACTCCTTATATGGAAAGGGGGTGACAATATCACTTTAATAACCCTTACCTACACGGTGGCAATAGCCCAGACTATGCTGTTTACAGGGAAGCATGCGATCAGGCTATATCCAGGACACACTCATTTACAGATACAGGGTCAAGTGTAAGGGAGTCAGAGGTGCTTGCACAGTGTGTTTTATCACTCCCTGACCTTCCCATCAATGTGTCCAGCATCTGCTGACCCGATCAATGTCACAAGTCAAGCCCTGCAGCAGTGCTCCAGTGAGAACAGGCAGCTGTCATTGACAGAAACTGATGGAGGATGGCGTAATGTAGCAGGGCAGGCTGGGTACTTCTGGTATGGTTGTCCTCGTGCCGACTCTTTCTGAAAAGTATATGATGTGCTATTTTAATGAATAGAACATTTTTTTTTTACTTAATTACATTTACAGTTTTTTTTTTTTTTTTCCTGTACAATGAAATAAAAAAAAAAACATCCATTCCTGGTGATTGGTTCTCTTGAGGCTGGGTTCACACTACGTATATTTCAGTCAGTATTGTGGTCCTCATATTGCAACCAAAACACAGAAAGGATCTGTTCACACAATTCTGAAATTGAGTGGATGGCCGCCATTTAATGGCAAATATTTGCTGTTATTTTAAAAAAAAACGGCTGTTATATTGAAATAATGGCAGTAATTTACTGTTATATGGCGGCCACCCACTCAATTTCAACATTGTGTGGACAGAGCCTTTCTGTGTTTTCAATCCACTCCTGGTTTTGGTTGCAATATGAGGACCACAATACTGACTGAAATATACGTAGTGTGAACCCAGCCTTAAGATGCGTCATCCTGTTTCAGAAATCTGGTGGAAGATTGCAGTTTAAGGGGAACCTGGTGGAGTGTGAACCGCCCCAGTACCTTATAGCAGCCTGGCACAGCTCTCTGATGCTGTTCCCAGCATATTAAAAAAAAAAAAAAAACTTTAATCCACGTCCTGGCTCCAACTATGTAGGCATTGGGCAGAGATGTAGCAGCATGTGGTAACATGGCTTCCAGCCACTTGTGTTTCATTGGCAGCCTGAGCTCTGGCCTTTGCATTAAGTTTCCAGTGCTCGGGTTGCCAATCGGTGGTTGGGAAGAGGGTCAAGGCAGCATGACTACATGCCGCTGCAGCTCAGCCTCAATGCCTACAGACTGGGAGCCAGGAAGAGGATTAAAGATGTTTTCCCTTCTCGCCCTATGACAGCACCCCTGGAAAGCGTCCATCCCCTTTCTCATGAGACAGGAAACAGCCGCCAGGCAATCAATCAATCAATCAATCAAGCTTTAAAAGGAGCCGCATCAACCCCTTACACCAGTTCTGTTTCCTGTCTTCTGAGAAGAAGGATGGTGGAGGGTGCAGCTCCTCTGCACCTTCCCAAAAGTCGCCAGGATCAAGCTGAAGCTGTGGGCGCCCGGTTCCTAAAGATTGATAGCCCGGGTTACCCTGCCGGTGTAAGCCTCTTACCTGAAAAGAGCCACCTGGTCAGTCTGTGGTCCTCCTGGTTCCCCTCCTTTTGCCTTCAATTCCCTTCTACCTCCGGCCAGGGTGAGTTCTTTCCACCGGGTCCCGGGCCTGCGGGGGAAAGCCGGGTGTTCGTGGCAGCAGGCGGCGGCTTCCGGCAGACGCGGGCGTACGTACATGCGTGCCCGCGTCGGCGTGGTGACGTCGCGGCGGTCATGTGATGCGGCCAACTTCCGGAGGCGCCCTAGGTGCGGAGGGACTTCCGGTTCGCGCCGCGCGTACTTCGCGCGCCGGCGTGGACGGGGGCCGGGCTGCGCCGGGGGCTCCGGGGCTTGGGGGAGGAGTTTTTTACCCACCTGATGTCTGGGGGCTATCAGGGGCTCGGAGGGGCGGTCCGTTGTCGGCGGTGTTCGGCAGCTCGCCACCGATTGGTGAGAGGGAGAGGGGGGGCGGTCCCCCTCTATGAATTAAAGCGGGAGTGTGGCTTGTTTCAGTGTGTGCCAACCGGAACAGGAACCCAGCCAGCTTCTGGACCAGCATACTAGCAGGTGGAGGTGCTTCCCACTACTGCGGCTACAGCTTCTTCAGCTTCAACATGGAGGAAGAAGCAGAACACACTGAGACACAGGAATCCCAGGCAGAGGTTCGCATGGTGGTGAGAGGGGTTGTACCCCAAATGATTTTCCTGTGTTTATTTTTCCTGAGGGTTGTTTTTTCTGCTACTTCTACTGTAGGATTCTTCTAAGAAAGGAAAGAGTAGAAAGGAATGCCTGATGTGTCATAAGAAGCTGCATTCCTCTTATTCTAAATCCCTGTGCAATGTGTGTCTTTCTAAGGTTATAGAAGAAGAGTCTCCTTCCTTTATGAAGAGCATTAAGTGAGATTTATCTGCTTTTTGGTTTAGAAATGTGTTATGCTGGTCCAACGGTTCCCTAAAGGTTATCTCACTTGCACTTACAGGGGTTTAATTAGAGATGAAGTTACGAAAGCTATGCCCAAGGAGAGGTCGGTTTCTGCTGCCTCTACCACAGCCTCTACCTCGGCTTCTTCAGCCTCTACATCCAGAACCAAAATGTCTATATCCCACTCTTCCAGTCCCGTTATTACGCTGGAATCTGATCCAGAGGAAGAGGGGGAATGTCAAGTATCTTCAGATAATTCAGCAGATGAATTGTCGGGCAAACCGTTATTCCCGGTGGAAAAAGTAGAGTCCCTAGTTAAGGCAGTTAGAGCCACAATGAATTTGGAGGAATCTAAAGAGACTTTGTCTATTCAAGATAAGATGTTTGAAAGTCTGGCTCCTAGGAAGAAGAAAGTTTTTCCTATCCATCAGTCTATGAAAGATCTTATAGATAGAGAGTGGAAAAAACCGGATAAAAAATTTTTTGTACCTAGGGCTATGAAGCGCAAATATCCCTTTGACGAAACCGAGACGGAGAGATGGGATAGAGCCCCTATGATTGACCCTCCAGTTTCTAAGATAACGAAGAATCAGGGGGCTCTGCCTTTTGAGGATACGGGCACATTGAAGGATCCCATGGATAGAAGGGCAGATAGTTTTTTTAGGAAAGACTGGGAAGCGGCTGCAGCTATTTTTAAACCCATGGTAGCCAGTACTTCAGTTGGTAGATCCGTAAAGCTCTGGTTAGAGGAATTAGAGTCCAATATCAGAGAGGGTACGCCCAGGGAAGATCTTCTTAAAGCCTTCCCAACTATTTTTGGAGCAGTAGATTTCATGACGGACCCCTCAGCAGATACCCTTAGATTAGCCGCTAGAGCTACAGCGGTCTCCAATTCAGCCGGTAGAGCTATTTGGGTGAAAGATTGGAAGGGGGAAGCTACGTCTAAATCTAAATTATGTGCCCTTCCATGTCAAGGAGAATTGTTGTTTGGTCCAGCATTGGATTCTAGCTTCGGACCGTAAGAGAAAGTTCCCCTCTGTTCCTCCTCCTCCCAAGAGGCCCTTTCATAGCAAGGGAAGGGGGGGGGGGCTCAAACATCTTATCCGAAGCAGAGAAATTGGAAAGCCCCTGGTAAAGGGAGGGGTTATTTGTTCTCCAAAATTAACACCTCCAAAAAAGAGGATAAAAAATGACGCCAGGGGGCCTGTGGGGGGGACGCCTGATGCGATTCTCTCAGCAATGGGAGTTGATAACCTCAAGCAAGTGGGTGAAGGAGTCAATAAAACATGGATTAAAACTAAAAATTCTGTCTCCCCCAGGTCATCGTTTTATTATAACAGATTTGAGCCGATATCCAGAGAAACAGAGGGCTTTAGAATCCGAAGTCCTTTCTCTTCTCCAGAAAGAGGTGCTGGTTCAGGTTCCCAGTTCGGAACGGGGGTCGGGCTTTTACTCAACCCTGTTCCTAGTAAGGAAACCCAACGGTGCGTTTCGCACAATTATAAACCTGAAGGACCTGAACCGGCACCTCTGCTACGAGAAATTCAGGATGGAGACTATTCAGTCGGCCATCCTGAACCGGTCACAAAATTGCTACATGTGCACTCTGGACCTCCGAGATGCATATTACCATCTCCCCATTTACCGGACCACCAGAATCTGTTGAGAGTGGCTATTCGCATGGGAGGGGGGATTCATCATTATCAGTACAGGGCTCTCCCCTTCGGTTTGTGCCAGGCACCCAGAGTATTTACAAAACTGATAGCGGAGGTCATGGCTCATGTCAGGGAACAGGACATTGTCATAATACCATACTTAGACGACTTTCTGATAGTAGGGCCATCAGAGAGGGTAGTCTCCCAGCATTGCCTGTCAGTCCAGAACATCTTCTCCAGACTAGGTCTGGAGGTAAATCTAGAAAAGTCCTGCCTGCGCCCAAACCAGATTTGCTCCTTTTTGGGGATAAGACTAGATTCTTTGGTTCAATGTTCTTTTCTTCCTCCCCAAAAGGTGGACCTGATCATAACAAGAGTAAAAGATCTTTTAACCCGGGGTTCCTGTTCCCTAAGACAGGCCATGTCAGTCCTGGGACTCATGACGTCTACCATTCCAGCAGTAGCCTGGGCACAGTATCATTCCAGGACTCTACAGGCACAGATTTTAGACACCTGGGACAGACAGGCAGAGTCACTAGACAAGCCTTTTACACTATCTCCCCCAGTACTAAGGTCCCTACAGTGGTGGGTGACGCGGAAAAACTTGACGGAAGGCATTCCCTGGGAGAAAAAAGATATATTTCAGATCACGACAGACGCCAGCCCCACGGGGTGGGGGGCTCATGCAGAATCCCTACTCCTACAGGGGAAATGGAACAGCTCAGAGTGTCAGGACCCTCAGAATCTCAGGGAATTAAGGGCAGTCCTTTACACTCTATCCCGTTGTCTACACATGATCACGAACAAACATGTCCGGATTCTAACAGACAATTCTACAGTAGTAGCATACCTGAACCATCAAGGGGGAACCAGGTCAGCTCAGCTAATGAGAGTATCCCATTTCATCTTCAGGCTGATAGAGAGTCATGTAGCTTCCATATCAGCCCTTCATCTCAAAGGGACGGACAACATCACGGCCGACTTCCTGAGCAGAGTATCACTCAACCAGGGGGAGTGGGTTCTCAGTCCAGCGGTTTTTCAGCAGATCACGACCATGTGGGGAGTCCCTCTAATAGATCTTTTCGCTACCAGGGACAACAGGAGAGTGGAAAGATTTTTTTCCCTCAACCCCAGGGATCTTCCGTCGGGAGTGGATGCCTTTATTCAGGATTGGAGCAAGGGCCTGCTCTATGCTTTTCCTCCCATTCGGATGATTCCGAGGATGCTGAGGAAAATACGTCAGGACAAGGCACTAGTCATAGTAGTGGCACCCTTCTGGCCAAGGAGGGTATGGTTTTCTTGGCTCAGGAAACTCTCAGTAGCCAGGCCGTGGGTCCTTCCGGAAGTTCCGGATCTTCTATCTCAAGGACCGGTTCTTCATCCATCATCGCAAAATCTTCATCTGACGGCCTGGCTATTGAGAGGCGACTGATGCTGGATAGAGGTCTATCAAATTCAGTTATTGATACCTTATTGGCTAGCAGAAAGAAAGTCACTTCACAAATATATCTGAGGACTTGGAAAGCTTTTTATAAATTTATGTCTGTCCCGGTTAATGTGTTAATACCCCCAGACATTCCTAAAGTCCTGGAGTTTCTGCAGAAGGGTCTTGAGTTAGGGTTAAAACCTAGCACATTAAAAGTACAAATATCTGCCCTTAGCGCTTTATTTGATCACAAAATTGCAGACCACCCATGGATTAGGCGGTTTATTAAAGCTACAGGCAGACTTAGACCCACGATTATGCCTAGGACTCCACCATGGGACTTGAACATCGTTTTGACAGCCCTGTCAGTATCACCTTTTGAGCCATTAGAAGAACTATCAGATAAGATCTTAACCTTAAAATTGGCCTTTTTATTAGCAATTACTACGGCTAGACGAGTAGGGGAACTATCAGCCTTATCCATTAATAAACCCTACATGAACATTCTTCCAGATAGAGTTGTCCTGTCACCAGACCCAGCTTTTTTACCTAAAGTGGTAACCGATTTTCATCGCTCTCAGGAGGTGATCTTACCATCTTTTTGTCCCGAGCCTAAAAACGATGGAGAAAGAAGATTCCATGCATTAGATGTTAGAAGGTGCCTTATCATGTATCTAGAAAAGACAAAAGAATGGAGGAAATCTCAACAATTACTAGTCCTTTTTTCCGGCAAAAATAGGGGCCAGTCAGCTTCCGCAAAAACTGTAGCCAGATGGATTAAGGATACTATTTCCCTAACCTATACCTCTTCTAAAATGGTTCCTCCTACAGGATTTGGTGCCCATACAACTAGAGCAGTCTCCACTTCCTGGGCCGAGAGGGCTGCAGCATCTATCCCTCAGATCTGCAGAGCAGCTACTTGGAGCTCACCTCACACATTTTTCAGGCATTATAGGTTACAGTTGCCAGGTACTGAGGATCTCTCTTTCGGGAGAAAAGTCCTGCAGGCAGTAGTCCCCCCCTAATTTAGCCTAGTCTAGTCTCCAGGGGTGCTGTCATAGGGCGAGAAGGGAAAACTTAAATTACTTACGGTAATTGTTTTTCTTTGAGCCCATGACAGCACCCCTCTAAATACCCACCCTCTATATATAAAAAAAAAAAAAAATTTTTCACCGGGTGTATTTGAGTGGGGTTTTTTTGTATTAACATTAAACATGTGAGATAAGATTATTCATTCAGTTCTCAATGAATGTAGAAAATTTTTTCTAGTTGCTTCTGCCGCCTTAGGTGGGAAGTGAACTCTCCGCTGAGGGGAGCTATTTTTCTCTGCTGGAGAGCAGAGTTGTGTTTATATCTTCTAGAATCCAGGATACTTGTGGAACGAACTGGTGTAAGGGGTTGATGCGGCTCCTTTTAAAGCTTGATTGATTGATTGATTGCCTGGCGGCTGTTTCCTGTCTCATGAGAAAGGGGATGGACGCTCTCCAGGGGTGCTGTCATGGGCTCAAAGAAAAACAATTACCGTAAGTAATTTAAGTTTTTTTTCTTAATCACCGCTCTGCCAGAGCCTGTTGGGCACAGAGCCAAGAGGTACCGGAGCCGGTTTACACTCCACCAGGGAGGTGACTGGTTCTCTTTAACCCTTTAACGACCATGGTTTATTAATGCATCAATGCCCAGGTAATTTTAGGACATCAGCTTATGGGATCATAATGATCCAATATGCTGATGTCCCTATGTCTGCCCCCTCTCCTCTGTCCCCTGCCTCTGTTACAATCTTGTGACAGTGGCAGGGGAGAGAGGGGAGGGGGCATAGCTCAAGGGCACGCACCTCGCATGCCCAGCCTTCCCCCGCCGGCCTCTGTAGCCAGAGCCTTTGCAGAGCCCCAATGGACAGCGGACAGAGAATTCTTCCTCTGTAAAGGGAGAATTCTCTGTCAGGAGCCCTATAGATGTTGTGGCACTCCGGTGCTGAGAGTTGCGGCGGGTCCCTGGCTATCACTAATAGCCGGGACCAGCCGCGGATACACAGGCGCAGCTCCTGCACCTGTGTCATCCTGCGGCTTAAATTAATGTCGCTGCAGTGTCAGGCATAGGCTGTAGCTACATTAATTTACAGTGCAGCGGCGGGAGGGGGTTAAGCCAACTTTCTCTAAACGTAGACAAGACAATCTAAGAATGCAGCACATTTCTCAGAAAGCACTTTGATAAACATGGAGCAGTCTTTGTTTCGTCTTAAGTTTCAACTGTTTAAGAACTTGACAGTTATAGTACATATGAGCCACTCTGTCAAAGAGGTTATCCAGATTTAGAAAGACATGGCTGCTTTCTTCCGGAAACAACACCTTTCCTGTCTTGTTGTGGTTTTGTAGCTCAGTGAAGTGATTGTAGCTAAATTTTTAATACCACACACAACATGCAGTCACGAGTGGTGCTGTTTTTGCTAGAAAGTAGCAGGCTATACACATAGGTACACATACACATAAGCTTGCATGTGTTTTGAGTGGGAAGAGAAGTGAAAGCCTCTGTCTCACGGCTCTGGTAGGAAGCTTATCTCCCTAAAAAACCCAAAGATTATGCAGTTTAAATCCAACATGCCTTATGCTTCTCTCCCCTAACATCTGCCATCAGAGTTGGGATGTCACCATAACATTAGATTAGTGATTGATCCTGCTGAAACGACATGTCTAATGTGTATGGCATAACACATTAGCATTGCATGGTGTAGCATAACACCCAAAGAGTCACATAACCATAAGAAAAAGACAAACTCATAATGCGAAAAGCAGAGGGAGTAGGGCAGGCATAGAGAGAAAAGTATGAAAGTTTTATTGTCCTCTAATTGTGGCCTTGTCTGTAATCGTGATGTCCCCACCATGTCTGTGAAGAGCACTCATTAAGTGATGTAAAATGATATAAATCCATGTGAATCATTTATTCCTGTTTGGAATGTGGCAAAGGTTGACATGAGTTTGTACTGCCAGACTCTCTTGAGACATGAAATGTCCTTTTAGTATCTGTCCTTTCATGCCTGTGATGTTGTGGTTTGAGCTACAGAAATTGTTTTGCTGCAGATAGCGCTGCCTTTTTGCCTTTTATTTTATAAAGATTTCTGCTTTTATTTATGCTTTAGACCTTTGATGCTTTAGTAAATGAAAAGCAGTATCCATTACCAAAGGGTAAATGTTAATGGCAGAGAATACAGAGGAGTCATTATTACAGTGTTATTGTATTAAGTGGTTAGATTGGTTGTTTAGAGAAAAATTCTAAAATGTACTGCTTAACCCTTTCAGTGTAAGCTTGGTGACTGTGAATGAAATGAGTGCTATATTCACATACCATCACATTGTTAAAGCATTGTATAGATTAAAGCCTTTACCACTTATGTAAAATATGATATAATTTTTTTCAGCTAAGTCATTAGTATTTTAATCACATTTCTTCCCAAAAGTGTCAATAAAATCTTGTCTTGATGCAATGCGCAAATCCTAATGTGATAGGTACTGTGGAGGGGCGTCCTGCCCGCTGGAGGACAGCCAGCCTTCAATAAAAGAACCTTGTGCTTTCCCAGTGGTGACCTTCATTTCTTTGTTCTTACTTGTCGTTAAGATGAAGTAGTTCTGCTCAATGCTAAAATGTTATTATTTTTACGTTTGACTTCAATCTTGTACATTTAAACGTTCAGCTAATATACGAGCATTGTACTCTGTACATTTACTATAGCTTATTTATCGACTAGGGGAAGTTTCATTTGTTCTGTATATCCTGATAAGGCTAGGACATTATTGCAAGTGGTGATAAAGTCACTGCATTGCTATGACTCACAAGCAACCTTACTGTTCCTGGAGGAAGGAGAAAGTTGCATGTAATCATCAACAATTAGAAAGAAGTTGCAAGCGACCAGCTATGATAGCTGCTCACTTATCTCCTCATAGGTAACCACTGAGGTTGCAAGGGGCTGTGTCACTGCAAAGTCCTAGACAAAGTACACTAGTCATGCAATATTTTTATTCCTAAGGGACGTAGTTAGCACTTTTGAACTATAGTGCCATGCAAAGAAAAAAATCACATTGCACAATTGATAAAAGTTATAAAAACTATACAACAAAATCCTTTACAGATCTTGATAGGATCTAGATTTATATTTGTCATAGAACCGTGAAACACATGCTCCCCTCCCCCCTTTACACACACTTCCCTAGGTCGAGTCTTTATCACGCAAATTCATTTAAATTTAACATCTTATATCATATAAATACAGTGGTGCCTTGTATTACGAGCATAATTCGTTCCAGGACCTTGCTTGTAATCCAAATCCAATCTTAAACCAAAGCAAATTTTCCCATAGGAAATTACTAAAATGCAGACAATTGGTTCCATGCCACAAAAATAATGTTTTTTTTTTTTATCCTGAATAACATGTAGAACAGATGAAACAAACAATGATAAACAGCTGAATTTGTCCTATTATAAATTACTGTAGAGTATAGCAATCAACATGTGGAGTAAAATGTATAGTACGTGCATAAACCTGAAAAAACAGCCACAGTTTATAGATACAGGATGTATGTAGATCCCCATAATGCAATAGTGTAGTACAACAGGCTAGAATATAGAAGCAGGGCTGCCTTCAGAGGTCTGTGTGGTCACATGACAGCAATGGGGGAGGGGTGTGTGTTCAGCATGGACCAATCAGGAAGTGAGAATCACAGAACTGTGCAGGAGGACAGAGGCAGAAACTTTATATACAGCAGTGTGAATGGCTGAGTGTGAGTGCAGGCATATTATAGCAGCAGTGTGCATAGCTGAGTGTAAGTGCAGGCACATTACAGCAAGAATGGAGAAAATGGGAAACACAAGGACTGACAGAGACTGCACAGAGCATGAAGGAATGAGCAGTGCAGATGTGAGCACAGTAAAGCAGCACTCTGTCTGGGGAGAGAGAGGTAACAGCTATGAAGAGATTACCTCCACAGTCTTGTCCCCTGATGTAAGCCCCAGCCTGAAGTGGATCTGCTATGATTTGGAAGGTGAGGGAGACTTCCTGGGTCAGAGTACAGTGCTGTAGACCATCCTGTGCAGACCATGCCGCTTCTTCACTCCCCCTCCCACCCAGTACAGGGAGCTCTTAAACTAAAGCAATGCTCGTAAACCAAGTTACAATTTTGAAAAACTGTGTGCTCTTCTTGAAAAATTCTCTTAATCCAAGTTACTCTTAAACCAAGGTACTACTGTAGTATATTCATGTGGCACATGTAGGTTTGTTAGTTCGATGTTAGTACAGCTCACTAGTATAGGCATATGTAGTATAGCTCATTTAACCAGTCCACACGAGTTAGTCCATTATAATACCTTTACGTATTATAAGTTTCTGCATTAAAATAAGCTTGCTCTCCAAATTAAAGACTCCAGTTCATACAACATCTTACACTTTGCACCTATGTGCAATACTTCCTGTATGCTATACAGGCCCGGATTGGTAATCTGGCAGACCGGGCAAATGCCTGATTGCCAATCCGGGGGGGGGGGGGGGGGGCCCCATGCCGTTAAAGGGCCGTGGCCGCCAGACCTTGTAAATTCAGTGAGCTTCCGGGACACTGGCCCCGGCTGGAAGCTCACTGATGCAGCACCACGGCGCTCCGGACTTTTCCTCGCTCCTGCTCGGCAGCTGACATGCGACGTCATCACATCACATGTCAGCCGCCGAGCAGTAGAGAGGAGAAGTCTGGGCGCCGCGGTGCTGCATCAGTGAGTTTCTGCCCGGAGACGGCGTCCCGGAAGCTCACTGAAGAGAAGCTGCCAGGCCTGAGGGAGATCCAGGATCCAGATGAGGTGAGTGCAGAGGGGGTCTATACTATGGGAGGGGACTGCACAGGGGGTCTATACTATGGGAGGGGGCTGCACAGGGGGTCTATTCTGTGTGTGTGGGGCTGCACAGTGGGGTCTATACTAGGGCTGGGCGATATGGGCAAAAAATAAAATCTCGATTTAACTCTTGATTTTTTTTTTTTCCTTTTTTGCTAAATAAACAGAACATTTTCTCCCTGCAGCATCAGATACTATTTTAATGATATTTCAGACAACAACTGTATTGTTTTCCAGTGTAGCAGAGCCCCCATATATTATAGGAAATCATGTTTGTGCCTCCATCTACGTAGGGTGTAGTAGTGGAGGTATAGTGGATAAGGGGTGTAGTAGTACAGGTATAGATGACGGGTGACTGGGGAGACTGAGGGGGAATGGGGTAAAACTGAAGTGGACTGGGGGGGACACTGAGGGGATTGGGGGACTGGGGGGACACTAAGGGGATTGGGGGACTGGGGGGACACTGAGTGGATTGGGGGGTCACGAGGGGATTGGGGGACTGGGGACACTGAGGAGACGGGGGGACACTGAGGGGACTGGGGGGGACACTGAGGGGACTGGGGGGGACACTGAGGGGACACAGGGGACTGGGGGGGACACTGAGTGGACTGGGGGGGACACTGAGTGGACTGGGGGGGACACTGAGGGGACTGGGGGGACACTGAAGGGACTGGGGGGGGGGACCGAGGGGACTGTTGGGGACACTGAGGGGACTGTTGGGGACACTGAGGGGACTGTTGGGGACACTGAGGGGACTGTTGGGGACACTGAGAGGACTGGAGGGGGACACTGAGGGGACTAAGGGAACAATGAGGGAACTGGGGGGTGACTGGTGCAGCTGGGGGTGATTGGAGCAGGAGGGCACATACATCTCCTCCTCCTCTCACCTCCGCACACACGCTCCCCTCTTGGCCAGACGTGGACTTGGTATAAAAAATAGCATGGTGCTGGAATGAGGAACCTAAAATGTTTGTCTGATAGATTCTATGGAGATGACTGGAGAAGTCTTTGTGATAGCTGGGCCGGATGGAGAAGAAAAGGAAAAATGAACAACCATGATTAGCAAAAACGTTGCTTGCAGTTCATGCAAAGAAGATGCCCCCTGAGAGTCAATGGATGTAGCTGCACTATAATCAATTATTATGTCTGCAGAACCTGCGTATGCTGGATCTACCTCTATATGGTCACTGCTTAGGGAGTAAAGTGGTATTATCCAGTAACTGTGTTGTGAAGATGGTACTGGTCATAGTGTATTATTTACCCTGTGTATACTGGTATCATTGGTAATATTTGTGTTTATATGGTGGATTTTATTCTGTATCAGTATTCAGTTTTTTTGGGAAAAAGCAGCCATGTTTTTTGAATCCTGGATAACTCCATAGGTAGGGTCACTGAATGAGGCGGGTAAGAAAGATGGGAGATTCTCTATAATGGCAGATTCTGCCTGAGACTGCGTCTGATGAGTTCTGTATTCTGTACTTTAGTCGTCAGTGTGATAATACAGTGCACTTACTGTATGTATTATCCGTTATATCGCTTTTTGTGTAGTGGTAGTGGACACTTATTCCTGTCATTAGTGTCTGTGGTCCTTTTTTTCCCCTTCTTGTGATGATGGAGGTCACCATATAAAATGAGTGGCAAAGGTTGTGACCTAGTAAATCAGAGTTTGCCACAGCTTGCATTGCGCTCTGTCTTAAGACCGGTACAAGAGCTGATTATTGGCAAGGAGCGATGCTAGAAATGCTCCTTCGGCTGATAATCAACCCGTGTAAAAGGGCCTTAACACAGAATCGGCTGATCTTATCTTATGTGCGGGCAGTAAAATATATTGCTATCGCCTGCACATTTCACTGTGGCCAATAGCAATATAATGATTTGTGCGGCCTGGCTGCTTGGTTAATCGTACCTTGTAAGGGCACTGCAAACAAACACCGGGGGTATTGTATGTGGGCTGGTAGGGTTAGACTGCCAGGGCTGCTTTTTAAACCCAATCCGGCCCTGATGCTATAACCCTATGCATTTCCCACCACTGGGAAAGAGCTCCTATGTAATGTTGCTGCTAAGATAGCCCCTGATGAATGCTGACTACAGGAAACATGTAGGGCTGTGACATACTGGAAGTTATGCATGTAGACAGGTGCAAGATACAATATAAAAGTGTCCTGGACTTTTACAGGAGTTATACTCTATATTCTTACAGACCTGACCTACGTGTGGCACATTATTATACAGTTTTACAATGAACCACTATGTTTCCAAAATAAGTTTTAGGCAAAATTTGTGTCAAAAATTACACACCTATTGCACGGGAAGATGAGTGGCTGTAATATCAGTAGATGACCCCCACTGGCCTGTAGCTTGTCTGCCATGCCACATTCCCTGCTCAAGCTCCTTGCTGTCATCTTCCTCCTATGGCTTCTCTCCTGCTGCTTATGACGTGGCTGCAGTCCCTGATCCGCTCGCTCGGGGCTACATGTGTACAGGCAGCAACCTAAAAGGCCTTTGCATGGTTCCCTAATGTGTCTTTCACATATCCCTACCTGTTATTACCTATTTAATATTGCTCTTCCCAGCCTGTTGCTATCAACATCTTAAGCTGGGCTACATGTACATGCAGTGTCCCAGAACAGAGTATTTGTCTGTAATTTTGTGTCTGCATCTTTAGTATGGTTATTCCTGTTCTGGAAAGATAGTCCCACTGCAAACTGTGTATGTTATGTCATTCCTCTCAGTATTCAGGTCTGATATTTCATTTATTTCTTTATGCACATTCATTTATCAGTGTTCACTGATGTGATGATGCAATGGGCTTGGTGTCACGTTACTTTCCCCGGCTGCAATAGTAACCCCAATAGCCGTTGAGCTTTGGCTGGGGATACTGTGTCACTTCCTGTCTACCTGAGTAGTCTTCTCCCTACCCTCAAGGGAAGAAGTTGTGTAGTCTTCTCCCTACCCTCAAGGGAGGAGGTTGTGTAGTCTTCCCTCTACCTTCAAGAGGGAAGGGTGTGTGCTCTGCTGCTCCTGTGGTACAAGGCCGCAACTCCGCGGTACCAGCTCCAGTGCTACCCAGAAGTACTCCGGTCCAGTCGGGACCTTCCTCACTCTCAAGATTCTCCAAGATTCTCATCTTCAGCAAAGACCTGGGTGTCGTTCTTCAGTAATCACTCTTCTCATCATTTATTCTCATCAACAGCAAGTATTCAGTTTAATCCATTCCGCCCAGTATCATTTCTCCGGCACTACTACTTCCATCATTCAGTCTCCTCACTTCAAGTAATGCTACCATCACAGCCTATTGCAGCATTACCCATTCCTCAGTTATATTCAAGTCTGCCTCAATCCGGGTTGCATCCAGAGAGACTGTTGCTATTGGTTACCTCCGTTATAATAAACGCACAACTCCCGTTGTTTCTGAACCCTGGCATTGGTCTAGTTATTGGTGCCTTGACTAGGGACAACGAAGAATTGCTCGGGCCCCGCATGGTCACGATCCAGTGGGTTAGTCAGCTCCCTTTGTGCCAATACCGTGACCTATCATGTGGCAACTGGCTATACGGGTCCTACCCAGTACTACCTACCTACTAGTACCCTCAGAGGGAGGCCCCAGCGCATACACCTTCTGGCTGCTTACTCTTAGGGTCCATTTACACAGAAAGATTATCTGACAGAGATTTGAAGCCAAAGCCAGGAGTGGATTTGAAAAGAGGAAAAAATCTCAGGCTTTCCTTTATGACCTATTCTCTGTTTATAGTCTGTTTCTGGCTTTGGCTTCAAATCTTTGACAGATAATCTGTCAGATAATCTTTCTGTGTAAACAGAGCCTTATGCTGGGTTTACACGGAGCGATTATCGGGCGAATTTTCGCGATAACGATCGAATTCGAATGATAATCGTACGTGTAAACGCGGCGAATGATCGAAAAATCGTTCATTTTGATCTTTTAACAGGTTCTTAAATCGTCGTTCGTCGTTCGCAAAAAATTCGCCAAACGTTCCGTGTATACAGTCGTTCACTGATTTTCCCTATGTGTAAGATAGGCTTAAGCGATTTTCTGTACGATATATTGTACCGTCTAAACGCTGATCGTTATAAAAAAAAAATTGTTACTTCAAAATCGTTAATCGTACGATCGGGCGAATTATCGCTCCGTGTAAACCCAGCATTAGCCTCCCTTGGTTTGCGCCATCAACTAGAGCTGCTTTTTGCCAATTTTTAATCCATTCTGGACTGGACTGTATCTCATGCTATAATGACCAGGTTACAGACCTGTTGCACCAGCCTCACCTTGGCCTATGTTCTCAGTGTGTGGCACTATGGCTGTCTGGCCTGCCTAGCCAGCTGTTACCTATAGCCGGACAGCTCTTGCAGCAGTGACCTGGTATCCTTTAGTAGAAGTCTAACTGCAACCTGGAGCAGCATAATTGGTGAAAACCTATAGGATACTTAGACTCCACTTCTGAGTTTGGCCCAAACCAGTAAGGTTACCCAGCAGGTTCGCACCCAATGGGATAATATGATGGCTGACCAATGAGGATTTTTTTTTCAGTTTTGACCTGCATGATCATCTGATTAACAAGCCTGTTCGATCAATTATTGCAATTAATATGGCACCTAATCAAATAAGGTGAGATAAATGTAGAGCAAAAAATAAAAGTTAATACAGACAGTTTTGGGGATTTTTATTTTTTTTTGCAGTTTGAAGTATTGTAGAAAAATTGCTCAAAATGTAGCCCCCCTATGTATAACAGTATTGTTATGTTTCAGGTTACTTAAACGGTTCATACATAATGGTGTTTTAATGACCAGCATCTTACGTCTTTCTTTTTACCGAATGCACACGCCTTTATTTTTTGACATTCTAATATTACAGACTCATCCAGATGTGAAAGGGGAATGGTTTACTGTAACTTGATAGATTGATGAAGACTAGTAATCTTTGTACTGATGATGTAGTGTGTTAATGGTTAATCTATATATTTGGTTTTACCATTTTCTGTACACAAGATTCCTGTGACTATTATGTTAAATATATTATGTTAAGCATTACTAAACAATACATTGTAATAAAAGTTTTAAATAATTTTTTTCTTTTTGTGTTTTGGGTCTTTTTTTCACTTAGAAGAATGGTAAGAACAATTTTGCAATCATAAAGGAGGTCAATGTAATAAAACACATTTTAGTCAGACACGGGGGGAGATTTATCAAACATAGTATGAAGTGAAACTGGCTCAGTTGCCCCTTGCAACCAATCAGATTCCACCTTTCATTCCTCACAGACTCTTTGGAAAATGAAAGGTGGAATCTGATTGGTTGCTAGGGGCAACTGAGACAGTTTCACTTTACACCATGTTTGATAAATCTCCCCCAGGGTTTACAAAATGTGCATAAAAACAAACCGCACATTACCATCTAAAAAATTGGTACAATCAGTCGGATGAATTAACCTCTTAAGGACATAGGACGTACCGGTACGTCCTATGTCCTCATTAGCACTTCAAAGAGGGGCCGCGCGGCGGCCCCGCTTTGAAGTGCCGCGATCCCGGGTGCCGCGTGTAGCCCGGGACCGCCGCTATTAGCGGGCACGGTCCGATCGCCGTGCCCGCTAATTAGCTAATCGGAGGCAGCTGTCAAAGTTGACAGCTGCCTCCGATTACCGGAGGCAACGTTTCCCTGGTGTCTAGTGGGGGAGATCGCTCCTCCGGGACCTTGTCCCGGAGGAGCGATCTCCGTTACTGATGCCGGCCGGGGACGCGTCCAAGATGGCGCCGTCCTCGGCTCGGCACTCGTTTACTTCCGGCTGCAGCAGCCGAAAGCAAACGAGTGCCGATCTCATGGATCTCTGCAGCATATCTATGCTGCAGAGATCTCAATGAGAGATCAAAGTATATATACTAGAAGTCCCCCATGGGGGCTTCTAGTATATGTGTAAAAAAAAAAAAAAAAGTGTTGTTAATAGTAAAAAGCGCCCTCCCCTAATAAAAGTCTGAATCACCCCCCTTTTCCCAGGTTTTAAATAAAAGTAAACAAATAAATAAATAAACAAACATGTTTGGTATCGCCGCGTGCGTAATCGCCCGAACTATTAATTAATCACATTCCTGATCTCGTACGGTAAACGGCGTCAGCGCAAAAAAATCCCAAAGTGCAAAATTGCGCATTTTTGGTCGCATCAAATCCAGAAAAAATGTAATAAAAAGCGATCAAAAAGTCGTATATGCGCAATCAAGGTACCGATAGAAAGATCACATCATGGCGCAAAAAATGACACCTCGCACAGCCCCATAGACCAAAGGATAAAAGCGCTATAAGCCTGGGAATGGAGCGATTTTAAGGAATGTATATTGGTTAACAACGGTTTGAATTTTTTACAGGCCATCAGATACAATATAAGTTATACATGTTACATATCGTTTTAATCGTAACGACTTGAGGAACATGCATAACAAGTCAGTTTTACCCCAGGGCGAATGGCGTAAAAACACATTTCCCCCAAATAAAAGAAATGCGTTTTTTTTTTTTCAATTTCACCACACTTTGAATTTTTTCCTGGTTTCGCAGTGTACTTTATGCAAAAATTCAGCCTGTAATTGCAAAGTACAATTAGTGACGCAAGAAATAAGGGGTCATGTGGGTTTCTAGGTGGAAAAATGCAAGTGCTATGACCTTTTAAACACAAGGAGGAAAAACCGAAAACGTAAAAACGAAAATGGGCCATGTCCTTAAAGGGTTAAAGAAAGAACAGTTGGACAGTTTAATCCACAACCATGATAGCATGGTGAGCACTGGATAATAGTAATATAAAATTAGTTAAACGAGTGCAGTTAGACAGGCATCATTGGTTACACAAGGGGCCCCAAACTTTCCGCAATTCCTGCGGGCAGCCTCTTTGCTTATATACATTTTTTTTTATAGAGAATTGTGGCAAATATGTTTTTCCATTGTCCTTAGGAAGTAGTAGTAATCGGGCAGGAAATTGACAGCACTGATCATGAATAAATGACATTTGGTAAGAAATTGCATACCAAGGTCCTTCTGCCCTGTTCATCACTTATGGTAGAGATGAATGATTTCCACTTAGCCTCCACCTGAAGTTGTGTGTTTGATACCAATGCATTAATAAAATATGCCTACAGAAAAAGACCATGAGCATAACTCGAGCACGTTCGAGTCCTATCGTTTAGCATTTGAATACGGGAGGCTGAAGAAGTTGGATGCAGCCCAGTATTCAAATGCTGAACGATTGGACTCAAGCATGCTTGACTTGCACTCATATCAATGTAGGAACTTAAACTATGGGATCATAGGCTGTGTTAATTGCTCTTGACAGCCATATTTGTAATCTATCACAGATTTGGTCCTGTCTGCCTTTGAGTAAGGTAATTTTAAAGGGAATCTGTCAGCACTCAGACCACACCCAAGTCACTGACATTGTGTAGGTGACAGCACCCTAGTGGCATGGTATCTCTGGTTTATCTGTCCATGTAACAGAAGCCACTTAATCCCAGTGTGGTCTGGCACACCTAATTTTTGTTTCCTCCTCCCTCCGCCTAAATACTTTTGTCTCGGCCCCCAGTTAGAGCGCTGCTGATGTAAAGGGCCGCATGCTACTTGCTTCCTAAGCCCTTGCAGGTGCCATAGCCAGGAAGAATGGTGCACATGCATTGACAGAAATTAGCTTCAGCTGCAGGGGCTTAGGATGCAGGAGGCATGCAGCCCTTTAAATTAGCAGAACATGGCCTTAAAGAGGAGCTGTTATGTCCTTTGTTACAGCACTGACTGTAAATAGATTGGATGTCCTAGATAAAAAAAAAAAGATCAAGCTGATTAATCTGTGTAGCAGTGGTTATCAGTCAATGCTAACATCTTTTCACAGGTTCTCTATAGTAATGGGATTTTTTGTAGTCATGGCTAATCTATTTTAAGAGCTGTATTATTTATTATATACATTGAAGCATTGAAACCTTTTTGCAAGGTGGACATATAAATATTGGAAAAGGAATTGACCAAACAAATATATATGTATGTTATATTTGTGAGATGTGATAGTAATTTCTTGTAAAGCATTTTACTATGAGAATCCTAAATTTCTTGTATTTCTATACAATATATATATATATATATATATATATATATATATATATATATATATATATTGTGATTCTCACATAGACAGTGGGACATTTTGTTGTTTCTACTTTAATCCCTTAAGGACAGAGCCTGAAATGGCCTTAAGGACAGAGGCAAACTTTATGAATATGACCAGTGTCACTTTATTCATTAATAACTTGGGAATGCTTTTACCTATCCGGTCTGAGATTGTTTTCTCGTGACACATGGTACTTTACATTTCTGGTAAATTGGAGTCGATAATTATAAAGAATCTTTATGAAAAACCCAAAATAACATGGAAAAATAGTGAAAAAATGCATTTTTCCAACTTTGAAACTTTTCTGCTTATACATAAAATGGTTATGCCACATAAATTATGTATTAAATAGCATTAGCAACATGTCTACTTTATGTTGGCAGCATTTATTAAACTTTCTTTCATTTTTTTAGACAGAAAGCTTAAAACATTAGCCGCAGTTTTCCAAATTTTCAGTAAAATTTCAAAATCAAATATTTTTAGGGACCTGTTCAGGTTTAGGCTGTGTTCACACTACGTATATTTCAGTCAGTAATGGGTCCGCTCCATGGCTACTAAATATTAGGGCTTTATTACTGCTTCTGATATTTTCGGATCGTGCCACAAGCTACAGTAACTCGGGCAGCGAGGGATTGGAAGAGGGGGGTGCTGGTATAAAAGTTATCCCCGTACAGGTGGTAACCTTTATCCAGCAGTGGGAAGATCAGTTCCCAAACGATCTCCCCACTAACTCGGAGGATGGGGGGGGGCATCTGGGGCTGGATTCGGGTGTTCCTTCCTTCATACACTCTAAGGCTGGGTTCACACTACGTATATTTCAGTCAGTATTGTGGTCCTCATATTGCAACCAAAACCAGGAGTGGATTAATAACACAGAAAAGATCTGTTCACACAATGTTGAAATTGAGTGGATGGCCGCCATATAATAGAAAATAACGGCCATTATTTCAATATAAAAGCCGTTGTTTTAAAATAACAGCAAATATTTGCCATTAAATGGCGGCCATCCACTCAATTTCAACATTGTGTGAACAGATCCTTTCTGTGTTTTTAATCCACTCCTGGTTTTGGTTGCAATATGAGGACCGCAATACTCACTGAAATATACGTAGTGTGAACCCAGCCTATGGGTACGTGCACACTGTGGAATGGCAAAGGATAACCCTTTGTGCATTCCGCAGCTGGCACCCGCCGGCGGATTGATGCAGGCGCGCGTCTCTGCCAGTGTTATAGACTCCATTCTACGCACGGGCGGATTCCGCCCTCTGTCCAAAGAATAAATGACAGAATCCGCCCGTGCATACAATAGAATCTATGACACGGGAGGAGACGCACGCGCCCGCATCAGTCTACCGGCGGGTGCCAGCTGCGGAATGCACAAAGTGTTATCCTTTACCATTCCGCAGTGTGCACGTACCCTGTCAATCTGTAAGTGTACCCTGAGGTACTTTCACAGAGTTTGTAGAATTTTACGCCATACCGTGATCTCTTAATGGGAAGGTACTGGCGGAAAAGACATGTGTGGGGGGCAGCATACGCTATGCTACCCCCAGCCACGTCACTGGATGATGATGAGGAGGATGAATGTAAGAAAAAAGGATTCCCCATTCATCCTCACTGGCTGTTTCGGTGTCGGAGGCAATAACAGCATATGCCTCCGCCGCCAAAAACACTCTGGGGGCCATCTTTTTATGGGGATAAGTATATGGGGTATGTAAATGTGTAATGTAGTGTAAAACTTTATTTCATGTAGTGTGGTGTAATGTAGTGTTTTTTAAGTTTTTTTTTTTACAGTAAGAAAAAAATATACCTACGCCTACACTTGTGCGGTACTTATCAGCAGACAGTGGCGGTAGGATATAGGGGGAAAAAAAGCCCCTACGCCAAAAAGGAGTAGTTGCTATCCAGCAGCGCCCTCACATGCAATGCTGATCAGCACTCAGCGGCGTTAGGGCGCATAAAAAGAAAAAAAGATTTTTTGAAAAAAAAACAACCCTTTTTTTTAACCTAAAGCAACTGATCAGTGTATAATATACACTTATCAGCCGCTAGGGGGCAGTAGAGCGAAGCTGCCGAAGATAGACGACCGAAGAGCCGAAGATTTCCGAAATTAGACGACAAAGACTCGACGGGAGCCGAAGTTAGGCGACACAGGAAAGAGGATGCCGCGGGACCCCCCATCTTCACTCTGGACGCCGGGATCAGGTGAGTATAGTGGGGGTGGCACCGGTGCCATCTTTTTACAGTTCAGGGCGATTGACCCGGAATGCTGTTTTATGCTGGGTTCACACTACGTATATTTCAGTCAGTATTGTGGTCCTCATATTGCAAGCAAAACCAGGAGTGGATTAAAAACACAGAAAGGATCTGTTCACACAATGTTGAAATTGAGTGGATGGCCGCCATATAACAGTAAATAACGGCCATTATTTCAATACAACGGACGTTGTTTTAAAATAACAGCACATATTTGCCATTAAATGGCGGCCATCCACTCAATTTCAACATTGTGTGAACAGATCCTTTCTGTGTTTTTAATCCACTCCTGGTTTTCCTTGCAATATGAGGACCACAATACTGACTGAAATATACGTAGTGTGAACATAGCCCCCAGCTGCTATTGGCTGATCTGAATTAATCAGCCTATAGCAGCAATCGTCAGGACACAGGGGGGAGGGGGGGTTAACCGCCCACCATGCCGACGAGCAGAGATGGTCTGCTATACAAGATAGCTGGCCGTCTTCCCTGATCGCTGTGTGTGTACACACAGCGATCGGGGAAACATCGGGCGTAAATGTACGCCCGTTTGCGTTAAAGCCCAGCCTGCGGGGTTGTACATTTACGCCCGATGTCGTTAAGGCGTTAAAGTACATTTTTTTGACTCGCTCTAGATTTATTTAATCAATGGAGAATGTGCTAAGCTTTGAGGAAAAAAAACTTCTTGGCAAGATAAAGTATAAACTGTGATCAATACAGAAAGAAAATTATACTTCCATTTAATCCATATTTAACTACATTGCTGCCAATGGGATAACAAATAGAGTTATTGCAATACATAACTTATAAATGGAGAAAGGTAAAAAAATAAACAGTATGCAGACACTGCTATGTTCCTTGTATTTTTTGTTACATTACTCTGTAATGATGATGAGGCGTATTACTATGTGGAATGAATAGAAAAGTAATCCTACCTCATTTATTCTGTACATGTTGGCTCCTTTTTATCATTTCATTTTTAAGGTGATATTCCTGGAAGGCGGTATACATTTTATTGTGTTAATTAACCGTTCAGGTTAAAACCTAGCAAAGAATATATATATAACAATTTAATTCCATTTTATTGATGCAATTTGTATGCACTTTTTATGGAGTGCAGTTTATATCTTTCCAGATGACAAACCAGGGCTGTCAATGCCACAGTAAATTTAGACATAGTAGTGGTAAAACGGCCAAAGTTCCATCATTTTTGGAGACAATTTATGTGGCGCAGTCAGGGCCGCCGATAGGGCAGTACAAGTGGTACTGCCGTATGGGGCCCGGACCCTAAGAGACATGGGGGGGCCCGCCGGCCGCCGCCCCCCCGTCCGCTGTGCTAGGGGGGCCCGCACGGCCCCCCTTGCCACTTGTTTTTGAGCATCCCGAGAAGCTGCGGCAGCGCAGCTTCGCGGGATGCACTGATCTCTTCGATGTTCCGCCCGCACAGTGAGCGAGCGGAACATTAAAGCGATCAGAATACAGGAGCAGGACCTGTCAGTGTCCTACTCCTGTATTCCCTCCCATAGGCTGCCGACACTTCATACCAGCAGCCTATGGGAGTCCGGGACGTGACCTCTCCGGCAGGCGTGATCATGTGACGTCATCACGCCTGCCGGAAGTCCCGTCCCTGCGGCTCGCAAGATAGAGCCCGAAGAGGAGGAGGAAGAGCTGCTGCCTGCACAGCGCGGAATAGGTGAGTAGGATGTTTGTTTTTTTTAGGGGCACCTCTGGGGGCATTATTAGTGTATGGGGTTACCTCTGGGGGCATTATTAGTGTATGGGGGTACCTCTGGGGGCATTATTAGTGTATGGGGGCACCTCTGGGGGCATTATTAGCTCATGGGGGCACCTCTGGGGGCATTATTAGTGTATGGGGGCACCTCTGGGGGCATTATTAGTGTATGGGGGCACCTCTGGGGGCATTATTAGTGTATAGGGGTACCTCTGGGGGCATTATTAGTGTATGGGGGTACCTCTGGGGGCATTATTAGTGTATGGGGGGTACCTCTGGGGGCATTATTAGTGTATGGGGGTACCTCTGGGGGCATTATTAGCTCATGGGGGCACCTCTGGGGGCATTATTAGTGTATGGGGCACCTCTGGGGGCATTACTAGTGTATGGGGGCACCTCTGGGGGCGTTACTAGTATATGGGGGCACCTCTGGGGGCATTATTAGTGTATGGGGGCACTTCTGGGGGCATTATTAGTATATGGGGGCACCTCTGGGGGCATTATTAGCTCATGGGGGCACCTCTGGGGGCATTATTAGTATATGGGGGCACCTCTGGGGGCATTATTAGTATATGTGGATACTTCTGGGGGCATTATTAGCTCATGGGGGCACCTCTGGGGGCATTATTAGTGTATGGGGGCACCTCTGGGGGCATTATTAGTGTATGGGGGCACCTCTGGGGGCATTATTAGTGTATGGGGGTACCTCTGGGGGCATTATTAGTATATGGGGGCACCTCTGGGGGCATTATTAGTGTATGCGGGCACCTCTGGGGGCATTATTAGCTCATGGGGGCACCTCTGGGGACATTATTAGCTCATGGGGGCACCTCTGGGGGCATTATTAGTGTATGGGGGCACCTCTGGGGGCATTATTAGTGTATGGGGGTACCTCTGGGGGCATTATTAGCTCATGGGGGCACCTCTGGGGGCATTATTAGTGTATGGGGGCACCTCTGGGGGCATTATTAGTGTATGGGGGCACCTCTGGTGGCATTATTAGCTCATGGGGGCACCTCTGGGGGCATTATTAGTATATGGGGGCACCTCTGGGGGCATTATTAGTATATGGGGGCACCTCTGGGGGCATTATTAGTATATAGGGGCACCTCTGGGGGCATTATTAGTATATGGGGGCACCTCTGGGGGCATTATTAGTATATGGGGGCACCTCTGGGGGCATTATTAGCTCATGGGGGCACCTCTGGGGGGCATTATTAGTGTATGGGGGCACCTCTGGGGGCATTATTAGTATATGGGGGCACCTCTGGGGGCATTATTAGCTCATGCGGGCACCTCTGGGGGCATTATTAGTATATGGGGGCACCTCTGGGGGCATTATTAGTTCATGGGGGCACCTTTGGGGGCATTAACTCATGGGAGCATCTCTGGGGGCATTATTAGTGTATGGGGGTACCTCTGGGGGCATTATTAGTTCATGGGGGCCACCTCTAGGGGCATTATTAGCTCATGGGGGCACCTCTGGGGGCATTATTAGTATATGGGGCCACCTCTGGGGGCATTATTAGTATATGGGGGCACTTCTGGGGGCATTATTAGTATATGGGGGCACCTCTGGGGGCATTATTAGTATATAGGGGAACCTCTGGGGGCATTATTAGCTCATGGGGGCACCTCTGGGGGCATTATTAGTGTATGGGGGTACCTCTGGGGCATTATTTGTATATGTGGGTACCTCTGGGGGCATTATTAGCTCATGGGGGCACCTCTGGGGGCATTATTAGTGTATGGGGGCACCTCTGGGGGCATTATTAGTGTATGGGGGTACCTCTGGGGCATTATTAGTGTATGGGGGCACCTCTGGGGGCATTATTAGTGTATGCGGGCACCTCTGGGGGCATTATTAGCTCATGGGGGCACCTCTGGGGGCATTATTAGCTCATGGGGGCACCTCTGGGGCATTATTAGTGTATGGGGGCACCTCTGGGGGCATTATTAGTGTATGGGGGCACCTCTGGGGGCATTATTAGCTCATGGGGGCACCTCTGGGGGCATTATTAGTGTATGGGGGCACCTCTGGGGGCATTATTAGTGTATGGGGTCACCTCTGGGGGCATTATTAGCTCATGGGGGCACCTCTGGGGGCATTATTAGTATATGGGGGCACCTCTGGGGGCATTATTAGTATATGGGGGCACCTCTGGGGGCATTATTAGTATATGGGGGCACCTCTGGGGGCATTATTAGTATATGGGGGCACCTCTGGGTTATTAGCTCATGGGGGCACCTCTGGGGGCATTATTAGTGTATGGGGGCACCTCTGGGGGCATTATTAGTGTATGGGGCACCTCTGGGGGCATTATTAGTATATGGGGGCACCTCTGGGGGCATTATTAGCTCATGGGGGCACCTCTGGGGGCATTATTAGTGTATGGGGGCACCTCTGGGGGCATTATTAGTGTATGGGGGCACCTCTGGGGGCATTATTAGTATATGGGGCACCTCTGGGGGCATTATTAGTATAAGCAGGGAATCCTACATACAGGGGGCACAGCAGGGGATCCTACATACAGGGGGCATCCCACACAGCGCAGTTACTATGGGAGCCTACAGGGGGGAGAAAGGAAAGGAAGTTGCTAGAAATGTGCGGAGCCTAAATTGTTTGTCTCGCAGGTTCTGAAAAGATGAAACATATCTGGAAGAAATCATCATGGAGGTCTGGACTGGATGGAGAGGAAAAGGGAAAGTGACGCCTCAGATCAAAGAAGACGTCACCTGTGAGTCCCTGTATGACACTTTTCTTATTTTGTAGAACATCATTTAGTAGGTGTGCCCCGAGGTGACAGCTACTACATTATCTGTACTCAGAGATATCACTGTGTTATCTGTGGTGTTACATAGGACTGCAGGTGACATCTACTACATTATCTTTACTCAGAGATATCAATGTGTTATCTGTGCTGTTACATAGGACTGCAGGTGACTACTACATTATCTGTACTCAGAGATATTGCTGTGTTATCTGTGGTGTTACATAGGACTGCAGGTGACAGCTACTACATTATCTGTACTCAGAGATATCACTGTGTTATCTGTGGTGTTACATAGGACTGCAGGTGACATCTACATTATCTGTACTCAGAGATATCACTGTGTTATCTGTGCTGTATTCATGTGTGCTGGTGTCTGTATACATGTGTGCTGGTGTCTGTATGTGTGTATACATGTGTGCTGGTGTCTGTATACATGTGTGCTGGCGTCTGTATGTCTGTATACATGTGTGCTGGTGTCTGTATACATGTGTGCTGGTGTCTGTATGTCTGTATACATGTGTGCTGGTGTCTGTATACATGTGTGCTGGTGTCTGTATGTGTGTATACATGTGTGCTGGTGTCTGTGTGTGAGATCAATTCTAGAGAAATGGCTCATATACCCCATTTTCCCCAGTGGCTTAAAATGTAACCTCTGTTATACAGTTATAAAATTGTAGAACCTAAATGTGAACAAGGTGCAATTCAAATAGACACTTACTTGTATAGCTGTCTCTTGTGCTCTGTATGCAGTGCATTATATTCACCCCTGCAACGTACAATTTATAGCGTGTCTACAAGCCCAGCGGGGCTCATTATGATGGAGACTAAAACTTATACAAGAGTGGGGTAGGGGTTCCCCTGTATTCAGAATGCTGTTGAGTGCTAGGCAATGCCCCGTCTGGGATTATTGAATTTCGAGGGTCTATGCAGAGCAGGATAAAGACACCTCTGCTGCACAAACAGGATCTCCTAGAAAGCGTTCTCACCGCCATGTATTCGCTATCACTGTCTTGGGTGAGCTAAACTAGTCTGCCTGGGGGGGGGGGGTGATTTGTATATGCTCACTAACATGGAACAGCCTCATTATATTAGCCTTATCAACATATTCTATGTTAGTGAGCATACCGGGGGGGGGGGGGGGGAATATTGGTGAACATATACAAATCAAACAGCCCCCCAGACCCTCGAAATTCAATAACCCCAAACGGGGCATTGCCTAATACTCAACAGCATTCTGAATACAGGGGAACCCCTACCCCACTCTTGTATAAGTTTTAGTCTCCATCATAATGAGCCCCGCTGGGCTTGTAGACACGCTATAAGTTGTACGTTGCAGGGGTGAATATAATGCACTGCATACAGAGCACAAGAGACAGCTATACAAGTAAGTGTCTGTATGGGGACATTTAAATTGCACCTTGTTCACATTTAGTTTCTACAATTTTATAACTGTATAACAGAGGTTACATTTTAAGCCACTGGGGAAAATGGGGTATATGAGCCAGTTCTCTAGAATTGATCGGAACCAAATTATACCTCCCAGCAAGGCGTGGGTCGAACACACAATTTTTTTTTAATTAATGTGGGGGGCCCAGACACTTTGGTTGTATGGGGCCCCGAAATTCCTGATGGCGGCCCTGGGCGCAGTTGTGTAAATTGTGAAGCTACTTTTTTGGCTTCGTGAAGTGTCAGAGAGAATTATTTACAGGTGTATATTTCAGTTCTGTTGTTATTCTGTCATAAAAGTACCTTTGTCCTTACTGTTGTTAGCTTTTTGCAGGTATAGCTGGATTCTTTTAAAGAGAACCTGTCACCTGTACAGATCTCAGAGGCAATACAGACCTTTTTGATTCTTTCCCCTCTTCTGATTTTGGCGTCAGCAGGCAGAAAAATCCCCACAAAATGTGTCAATGTTTTATTTTTATGAAGTTGGCTATTGTGTAACACGTGACTAATGTAAGTAGGATTCTTTTGTTTCTGAAATGGACAAATAATTAGCATACATGAAGAACAATTTCAAGAACCCCTTACCCCCATGATTTAAATTTCATGTGCATCAAATGCTGCAAAGGTGGTATGGTGACTGTGCTATATATGGGGGCTTGTTGCTTAGGAATTACAGCTGAAACCGACCAGCAGTGGCCAGAATCAGAGGTACAGTATTCCAGCTGATTAACTCCTTTGATACTTAATATTGAAGTGTCATCTCTCCTCCAATGCACGCCATGGGATTTGATTGTAGGGTACCAGATTGTTGGTTGCAGCTGTGGGCCTGCTGTTGGTAAGGGCCCTATTCCACCGGACGATTATCGTTCAGATTATCGTTAAATCGTTCGAATCTAAATGATAATCGTTCGGTTGAAATGCAGTTAACGATTAACGACCGAACGAGAAATCGTTGATCGCTTTATAAGACCTGGACCTATTTTTATCGTTGCTCGTTCGCAAAACGTTCGCAAATCGTTCGCATTGAATAAGACATCGTTCGGTCGTTTGCAAGAGATACGAACGCAATAGCGAATAAATAGCGAAGAAAAACGATCGCAATTACGATCATAAGTAACGATTATTGTTCCATGGAAATGAGTGAACGTTTTTAGGTCTTTCGCAATAGCGGTCGTTTGAGATCGGTAATCATTAACGATTATGCAAACGATAATCGTCCGGTGGACTAGGGCCCTAAAGGCCCTATTCCACGGGTCGTTTAGAGGAGCAATATCGTTCGTATTCGGCCGATATCGGCCGCTACGAACGATATTCGTCCCGTGGAATAGAGTGCAACGATCAGCCGACATCGTTCATGTCGGCTGATCGTTGCAGTCGCTTGTTTTTCAACATGTTGAAAAACAAGCAACTGATATAGCAGCGATCTGCTGCCGTCGCTCCGTTGAATAGGAGCATCGGCAGCAGGCGCTGCTGTATCCTATGGGCTGCCCGGACGATCAGCGATCCCCCAGGCAGCCCCCCCAGCAGCTCCCCGCCGCCCCTCCCGCACTCACCCGCTCGCTGACGCCGCGTTGAATAGTGGCGGCAGCGAGCGGGGAACGAGGAGCAAACGAGTGCTAATAGCGCTCGTTTGCTCCTCCAAACGACTCGTGGAATAGGGGCATAAGAGTATATTAACCACTTCATGTCAGCAATCCGTATATATATGCTCCTACTGCACATACCCCATGCAGTAGGAATGTACATATACGTTCCTGACTGCGAGGGGTTAGATGTGTGCGGGACCGCTGCAGTAAGAGCTGCCCTGCACACATCAGTGTCCCGGGAGCTGAAGATAATGAGAGTCAGCTGCGATCCCGCAGCTGCCTTTCAGTTATCCCTTAAAGGCCGCGATACACAGCGATTGCATCGTTTAAGGTACTCAGTAACAGGACAAGCTTCTGTTGCTGAGTGATCGGGACTGGTACCGATCGATTGTACCGATGCGTTCCATGCATAGAGTCTGCTCTCAGGTCTGGCATAGATCAGTTTATGCAATCTATTGATTGCATGTTAAACTGTAAAATATAAGTGTAAAAAAAGTGTAATAAAAAAAGTTTTTAAATGTATTAAAAAAAACCTTTTAAACACAACCAGGATTGCTGTTTTTTTAAATTATATATCAGAAAAAAAAAAAGCAATCAAAACTTTTTTTTTTAGTTCAATATGATATCAATAAAAAACTAGAGATTATGGCCCAAAAAATGACACCCCAACCAGCCCTGTAGGTGGAAAAATAAAAGCGCTATGGCTCTTAGAAGACGGGGAGGAACATTGCATTAATGGGCTCAGTCTTGAAGGGGTTAATGGAGTGATTTCAATACATTACAGTGTAGTGATAACATGCAAGGACCCTTTTTAAGCCCCGTAGGAATGTATTATACAGCCCGAGTACACTTAAGGCCCTATTACACAATACGATTATCGGCCATATCCAGAAGATATCGGCGGTTATGGCCGATAATCATCTTGTGTAATAGAAGACAAGGATCAACCAACATGAACTGTCGTTTGTCGTTTGTCTTTCAACACGTTGAAAAACAAACGACTTAGATAGCCACAATCTGCTGCCGTCGCCCCGTGGAATAGCAGCGGCAGCAGTAGACTGCTTTTTTCTATGGGCCTTATAAGATGACCCTGTCATTGGACTTCTTGACTGTAACATGACTTTCTTTTGTAATGAGCCTTTCAGCATGTCAATTGGATCAGGACAGGTTTTCATCCTCCGATGTGGAACCAGAATGCTTCATTTCACTGTAAGCAAGCAGAGCTCTAGAAATTGAAGACATAAAGAATAAGTTATATAATACAATGACAGACCTTTTTTGTGACACCTGAGACACTAGAAGAAGGAGCCAGGGACTGACATCTCATCACACATATGTAGCAATCCCAACCCAGCCTTGTGTGTGAATATCTCTTATTTTAGTGAGGAGATGAGAATCATTCAATCAGTCATCAAGCCCACGATTATTACATCTCAGAAATTTTGAGTATGATTTTCTTGCAATTCATAAATCTATCAGATTATTACATTCATTTGGATACAAATAGTTTTTATAGAACTAATTAATGGTGCAGCCCAGCATCGAGAATGTCAGTAACTTACACGAATATGCTGGGATCACTACACTTAACTAATCATTAATTACTCATTAGTGTCAGTGGAGTAGGAAGCAGCAGCAGACGGGGCAGCCATGGACATTACAGCCATTTATCAGAACATACTTATATTTAGAAGGATGGTGACAAAAACTGCCCATACCCATGATTCACCACATTAAGCTCAACTGCTTCACTTTCAGTAGGGTATTGTGGTACAAAGGCAGAGGGTAACAAAAGCATACATAGTCAAGGATTATAAAAATATGACGCAAAATATGATTACAGAAATATGACGTAGCCACTGCTCCCACTGCTCCCATAGTAGGATCTCCTGCTACTGCACGGATCATCTGTATACTATCCCATTAGGCATGGACACCATACCGGAGGCTATATTTCATGTTTAGTTCCCCAGTGATTTGTGTGCCTCACTTCCTTGAGAACTCCAGTATACCTGGCAGAAACGCGTCGGAAGGTGGGGGACCCGCACACTAGGTAGGGAAGAATTAGAATTAACTACTAAGGGTGAGTATACATTGACTATACATCTATGCCATTGTAATGTAAGTTCTTCCTATATTTAATTGCTAAGGAATTGCTAACATATGCCAGCCATGCTTTTACAATGAGTCTGAATTGTCAACTATTGATGTAATATTAGTCTTCTTCAAGGAAATGCATCGGACCAACAGGAAAAGCAATGGTGTGATGGTTTACTTGCAATGCTACTATTTCATTCTAATGATCTGCAATGGGCTCAGTCAGACAATGGCACCAATCAGACAACGAAGGTATATCCGAGCAATATGTCTTCAAAGTTTGTGCTGTGATAACCAAAGAAATTTGCTTTTCTTTTAGCCATTCATCATACACAGCACTAATTCTCTGTAAAATCGATTTTTCTTTTAATGATTATGAGTTTTTAAATTATGGTTACAATCTGCATTCCATATGCAACCAAATAATTAATATAATAATCCTGTTTGCTGTAACATTAGTAAGTACTTTGAGAGAAGGTTATTGCTGTTCAGAATCTAGCAGCATTATTGATTAGTAAAGAGTTATAGATACGCCTTAGTCTCAGACATCTTGTAAATCAAGACATTCCTTCACGGATTAAATTATGGCCCATGGGTCTTGCAAATTTGACAGCTATTTGGATGCACTTTGCCAGATTAGTGTAAACCATACGGAAAAATCAATATAATCTAAGTGTGAAGATTAATGATACAAAAATACTTTGCATTCAGCCTAAATAGCCAGTTAAATATTAGAAACATTAAATATGTGCCTGTAAATATTAAAGGGAACCATTCACTCTGTGGCCCCCGGCAGAAACTGACATACAGTGACATAAAGGTCAATATACTTACCACATCGCTCCCGGTCCCGTCCTGGATCCAGTTGTTGACACAGAGAAATCGCCTATTCTTCCTCTCCCGCCCATTATGGTAATGAGCTGAGATGAGTCCAACGTCCATAGGAAACGACGGACGAGTCCAACTTATTCATGAGGTCCTCTTCTCATCGCCGCCCATCTACGCCTCCTGGAATTTGATTGACGTCTTCAGTCTTCTGACGAATTCCCGCGCAGGCACCGTTGCGATGGTCTCGTCACCTCTTTGGCGCCTGCGCGGTAAACAGGATACGTGTTCGAGACAATCGGCGCACGCGCAGTAAACAGTGAAGCTGCGGAGAGGCTTCAATTGTGAACTGCGCATGCGCCGAAAACGACTGTCACGGCGCCTGCGCGGGATCCGGCGAGAAGAAAGAAGACGAGGAGGAAGAGGACCCGGCGTCAATCAAGTGTCGGAGGCGGGGAGAAGGCTGGACTTCGGGCCCAGCGGCGCTCATTACCATAATGGGCGCAAGAAGAAGAATCGGCGATTTCTCCGTGTCAACAACGTGAACCGGGACGAGACCGGGAGCGATGTAGTAAGTATATTGACCTTTATGTCACTGTATGTCAGTTTCTGCCGGGCCACGGGGTGAATGGTTTCCTTTAAGTTGTCTAAATAAATATTAGAGGCTTGTCCACGGGAAACAATGGAGGACATTTATTTAAGGGGAACTCAGGACAAAATCATTTTAAGATATGTTATTGCCCAACAAAAGTTATGAAAATTACTAATAGACACTTATTATGGGAAACACCTATAGTGCATTTTCTCTGCACTTACTACAGCAGGAATGTACTACAGCATGGCCTGTTCGGGTCTCTGTAACGTTGGTGACGTCACGTCACATAAACTGCTTACACCTCCTGCAGCGGTGAGACAGACTGGAGCAGCAGGAGTCGGCAGTTTATGTAACGTGACGTCACCAACTTTGCAGAGAACTGAACACTCCATGCTGTAGTACATCCCTGCTGTAGTAAGTGCAGAGAAAATGCCCTATATGTGCGTTTCCCATAATAAGTGTCTATTAGTAGTTTTCATAACTTTTGTTGGGCAATAACATGTCTTAAAATTATTTTGCCCGGACTTCCCCTTTAAGTCTGGTGTTTTTTGCACCAGGCTTAAAAATGTCCCCACAATGCCAAGGCTCCACTGATTTATGTAGAGGCGCAATGCCTTTAACCAACCTTAACTTAACCCCTTAAGGACCGCGGGCGTACATTTACGCCCCCATTGCCTGGGCCTTAAGGCAGAAGGATGTAAATGTACGCCCTGCCGCGGTCCCGGGCTATGGAGCGGGCTCACAAGCTGAGCCCGCCCCATAGCGGGTTAGGACCGGCTGCTATATGCCCCTCAATGGCGGGCCGCCGCGATTGTGCGGCCACCTGCCATTAGCCTATTAAACGCTGTGATCGCGCCGCGACCGCAGCGTTTAAGTATAAGTGACCGGAGCATCTCCGGTCACTTAGCGATCGGGACCCCCACAGCGTATCTGTGGGGGTCCCGATCGCATGGTCTGACTGCCGGAGGTCTCCTTACCTCCGTGCAGTCCTCGGCAGGCTGAATCAGAAGATCACATATAGCACTGATCCCTGCAATGCTATGGCATACCAGGGATCAGTGTTACTGATCCAATATATGTAAGTGATAGTTCCCTAAGGGAACTATAAAAGTGTAAAAAAATAAATCAATAAATGTTTTACAAAATGCCCCAAAGCCCCTCCCCCAATAAAAGTGAAAATCACCCCCCTTTCCCATTTTATACATAAAACACATAGAAAGTAATAAAGTTAATTAACGTAGCGTGCGTAATCGCCCGATCTATTAAAATAAAACAATACTATTCCCGCACGGTGAACGGCGTGAACAAAAAGGGGTTATCGCTTTTTTTAAATGACATTTTATGTATAAAAAAATTAATAAAAAGCGATCAATACATTTGAACTAGAAAAAGATTTTATTAATAAAAACTAGAGATAATGACGCAAAAAATGACGCCCCAAATGACCCTGTAGGTGAAAAAATAAAAGCGCTATAGGAATTACAATACAAGTTACAATTCAAGCCATTTTAAATATGCCTATTTGCAAAAAAAAAAATGTTTTACTGCTTATAAAAATGGTAAAATGATATGGTATAGAATAAAGGAAAAATGCCAGTTTTAACGTAAATTGCATTACGTAAACATGGAACCCCCCAAAATTTGCGGAATCGCATTCTTTGACCCAAATTCACCCCATAAATGATATTTTGGGGGTTCCGTCATTTATTTTATGGCTAATTGAAAGATGCCATTACAAAGTACACCTACTTCTGAAAAGAACAAGCCCCCACATGGCACTGTAGGTGGAAAAATGAAAGAGTTATGGGTCTTAGAAGGCAAGGAGGAAAAAACAAAAAAACGCAAAAGTGACAATTGGCCCGGTCCTTAAGGGGTTAAAGAGAACCAATCACGGCCAAATTTTTTATTTTTTTATTCCTCCATTTAATTAAATTTTTAAACAATATTTGTAAATATTGTTAATTAATTTTTCGGTTGCAATTTTTATTTATTTCAATTTTCCTTCACTGTCGCACACCAGCTCTTTTCAAAAGAGCCGGCATGTGACAGGAAGCTCCCGGCATGCAGAGCGGCGGGTAGGGCTCCCATGACCCTTTGTCCACCGCTCTGTCAATACACAGCGATCTCGATCTCCTAACTGACCCTTTACCTACTCCTTCGTTGCGGTGCAGCAAGGCCGGGTGCCATCTTGAATACGTCACTTGTGTTCCGGCGGTGGAACACAAGTGACATATTCAAGATGGCAACCGGCCTTGCTGCACCGCTACGAAGGAGTAGGTAAAGTATAAGATACATAAACAGTCTTCATGAAGATACACAATGCTGTTGCACTCTGTGTCTTATACTTTACCTACTCCTCTTTAGGGGTGCAGTGTGGCCGGGCGCCATCTTGATGACGTCACTTGCGTTCCAGCAGTGTGTTCCACCGCTGAAACGCACCGTTGGAACGCAAGTGACATATTCAAGATGGCGGCGCCCGGCCTTACTACACTGCTACGAAGGATCAGGTAAAGTATAAGATACAGACTGCAAAGGCAGTCTGTATCTTCAGGAATAGACTTAGGAAAAGATAAACTTTTATAACAGGGACAGTTAAATTTAGATGATAGGTTCTCTTTAACATCTCACTCTCAGTCTGTGGTACTAGCATTACTCCTGTGCATCAAGCTTGATGTCTGGGGGTTATGCAAGACTCAGATATATCTTTTACTCCCTATATTCAAGCTTTTGCACGCTCCTGTTAACTACATCTCAAAAACATCTCCAGAAACTGCCCATTTCTCACCACTGACACAGTTATTCTCATTTTGACTGCTGTGACTCCCTACTGATCGGTCTTCTTTTCTCCCCTCTCCAGTCTATCCTGAACGCAGCAGCCAGGCTCATCTTCCTCTCCAGCCATTACACTGACGTCTCCCCCTGTGCCAGTCACTGCACTGGTTGCAAATTAAATCCAGGGTTCAGTTCAAACTCCTCACCATCACCCATAAAGCTCTGCACAATTTTGCTCCTTCGTACATCTCCTCCCTCATCTCCACCAACTATCCTACCATCCTACCTGTTGCTACTGATCTTAACCCATAGCCGCACCATGCAGTTATAGTACGTCCTGGCAGGAGGTTAGTTTCCGCACCAGGACGTACTATAACTTCCCGGCTCCCGATGCTCACTGTTTATGTAAACAGTGACCGGGAGCTGAAACTAAACTGTCAGCTGATAGCACGACAGTTTAGTGAAGCCGTTCCTGGACCCCCAGCAGGGGTCCAGGAAAGGCAATCACCGGCATCAGGGGATCGGTAACGATCCACTGATGCTGGTGCACAGTCAGCAGTAACCCCCGGGTCCCGGTCTCTGCTGAGGTCCGGGACCGGGGGAAGCTGGGGCAGAGATCCCTCCCTCTCCTCCTCCCCTGCCTCTGATGACCCCCCCCCCCCCCGCACTTGATCGGCGCCCCCCTCCCCCCGCGATTCCCGCGGCACCCCCGCGATCGGCACCCCCGTCCGCGGTAGCCACGCCCCCACCCGCGATAGCCACACCCCCTGGTCCCGGGACTCACCCTGAGCTCAGGGATCCAGGGACGGCCTCCTCCTGGGAAGCATGTGACCAGCGTTTGTCCAATGACGCTGGTCACATTGCTTCTCTGTACTGTGATTGACAGCTCTGTGATCAGAGCTGTCAATCACAGTGTCTGACAGTGAGGACCAGAGGCTGGATGCAGGGTCTGATCCCCCACTAGCTGAATGCTATGTGAGGAGATCAGAGCCTGCATCCACATAGTGTATACACAAAACACACACACATAATAAATACCCTCTCCCCTGTGATCTCCCAGTCATAAGGGAGATCTTAGTCAGCGTCAGTTAGAAAGCGCCAGTCAGTGTCCGTTAGTAATCGTTAGTCAGTGTCCGTTAGTAACCGTCAGTCAGTGTCTGTTAGTAAGTGTCAGTCAGTGTGCATTAGTAAGCATCAGTCAGTGTCTGTTAGTAAGCGTCAGCCAGCAATCGTTAGTCAGTGTCCGTTAGTAAGCGTCAGTCAGTGTCCGTTAGTAATTGTTAGTCAGTGTCCGTTAGTAAGCGTCAGTCAGTGTCCGTTAGTAAGCGTCAGTCAGTGTCCTTTAGTAAGCGTCAGTCAGTGTCCGTTAGTGTCAGTCAGCGTGCATTAGTAAGCACCAGTCAGTGTCTGTTAGTAAGCGTCAGTCAGTGTCCGTTAGTAATCGTTAGTCAGTGTCCGTTAGTAAGCGTCAGTCAGTGTCCATTAGTAAGCGTCAGTCAGCGTCCGTTAGTGGCAGTCAGCGTGCATTAGTAAGCACCAGTCAGTGTCTGTTAGTAAGCGTCAGCCAGCGTCCGTTAGTAATCGTTAGTCAGTGTCCGTTAGTAAGCGTCAGTGTCCGTTAGTAATCGTTAGTCAGTGTCCGTTAATTAGTGTCAGTCAGTGTCCGTTAGTAATCATTAGTCAGTGTCCGTTAGTAAGCGTCAGTCAGCATCCGTTAGTAAGTGTCAGTCAGCGTGCATTAGTAAGCGCCAGTCAGTGTCTGTTAGTAAGCATCAGTCAGCGTCCGTTAGTAACCGCCAGTGTCTGTTAGTAAGCATCAACGTCCGTTAGTGTCAGTGTCTGTTAGTGTAATTCAGCGTCCGTTAATAAACATCAGCCTTCGTTAGTGTCAGTAAACGTCGTTGCATTTACTGCTACAGTAGGAGTGCACACACAGACAGAGGTGCTCCTTCTCTTCTGAGCCGTGTTGTGCGTCCGTACAATTTTTTACGTTCACAAATTGGGTATTTTCTTACTCAGGAGAAATTGCTTTACAAATTTTGGGGGGCTTTTGCTTCTCCAAGCTTTTTGGAATTTGGAAAATTTGGGGTTTCACTAACGTGTAAGTGTGAAAAATGTGATTTTTAATGTTCATGGGCCCCTTTTGCAAAAAACTGTGAAAAACTTGTGGGGTCAAAATGCCCACTGTACCCCTTGTTACGTTCCTTAAGGGGTGTAGTTTTCAAATTGGGGTCACTTGTGGGGGGTTCCCACTGTCTCAGCACTAGGGGGGGCTCTGTAACTGTAACATGGTCTCCTACATTTATTCCAGCCAAATCCACGCTCCAAAATCCAAAGGGTACTCCCTCTCTTCTAAGCCATGTTGTGCGCTTGTTTGGTATGAAAAAAATAGGATTGAATTGGGATCTCTGCAAAGAAAGTGGAAATTTTTACTTTCCACACTTTCTTTGAAGTTATTCCTGTAAAATGCGTAAAGGGTTAAAAAATTGTATGAATGTCAATTTGAATACTTGAAAGGGTGAAGATTTCAAAATGGGGTGAATTATGGGCGTTTTCTAGTAAACAGGCCTCTAGAATATGCTTCAAAACTGATCTGGTCCCTAAAAAAATCTGAGTTTAAATTTTCACAAAAATTTTGAAAGTTGCTACTAAACAATTACGTCTCTAAAATCCCCCAAAAAAGTTAAAGCATGTTCACCAAATGCTGCCAATATAAATTAGACTTGTTATAGATATGAATTAATCAATAATTTATGTGGTATAACTATCTTCCTTATTGGCAGAAACTTTCAAATTTAGAGAAATGCAATAATTTTTACATTTTTCACAACATTTTGGAGTTTTTCACAAAAAAAGCTAAAGGTATCGATCCAAATTTACCACTAACATAAAGTAGAATATGTCACGAAAAAACAATCTTGGAATCACAAGGATTGATAAAAGCATTCAAAAGTTACAGAGGCATAAAATGACACATGTCATATTTGAAAAATTTGGCTGTGTCATAAATGCCAAAACTGGCTGTGTCCCCTAAGGGTTAAACTAACCTCTTCCATAATAAGAATCTCTCACTACCGCCTTATTGTTAGGCCAGGAGAGGCCATTGCTAGTGTGAGAATGCTAGAGTAGGGACCATATCTCTAAGGACACCTTAACCAGTAGCGGTCTTGGGCACCAAGCATCCCACGCAATTGCGTGGGGCCCCTGACACCCAGGGGGCCCCGCTCTGGTGCCCAAGACCGCTGCCCTGCTGCTGCAATCTTAACTGTAACTATGTTACAGGCAGCAGCGGCACTGACAGAGTGAGAGCCATTGGCTCCCTCCCTATCAGTCACTCTTGTGACCGCAGGAAGTGTTTTCCCTGCGGTCACAAGAGGTCGGCGCTCTAGAGGAGTCACTGGAGCGCCGGTGCCATGACAACGGGAGAGCGGCCACAAGAGTAAAGAGAAGAAGAGACGCCCGGACCCAGGTGAGTATAACATTTTTTTTTTTGTGTGATATGCTATATGGGAGGGGGAGCACATAGCGGGGGTCTATATAAACGTGGGGGAGCACACAGCGGGGGTCTATATAAACAGAGGCGGGAGCGCACAGGGGGACTATATGAATGGGGGGAGCACTCAGGGGGGCTGTATAATGGAGGGAGCATACAGGGGGTCTATATAAACGGGGGGAGCACATCGGGGGGCTATATAAATATAGGGGAAGCGCACAGGGGGTCTATATAAACGGGGGGAGCACATAGGAGGGCTATAGACTACTGGGGGAACGCACAGGGGGCTATATACAAGTGGGGGAGCACACAGGGGGCTATATACAAGTGGGGGAGCACACAGGGGGGCTATACTAGTGGGGGAGCACACAGGGGTCTATAAAGTATACTGGGGGGAGCACACAGGGGGTATATACAATTGGGGGTAGCACACAGGGGGGTCTATAAAGTATACTGGGGGGCACACAGGGGGGCTATGTAAAACTGGAGCAACACACAGGGGGTCTATATATATAGCTGGGGGAGCACACAGGGGGTCTATCTACTACTGGGGGTAGCACACAAGGGGTATATACTACTGGGGGCAGCACACAGGGGTCTATATATAACTGGGGGAGCACAGAGAGGGTTTATATATAACTGGGGGCAGCACACAGGGGGTCTATATATAACTGGGGGCAGCACACAGCGGTCTATATATAACTGTGGGAGCGCACAGGGGGTCTATATACTACTGGGAAAGGACGCTGGTTGACCTCCGGGAGATCAACCAGAACACCGCAGAGACACCATCACGTGTCTCAGCGTCAGTGTATTCTAGTGTATTCTCCGGTGTTTTGGTTGATCTCCCTGAGGTCAACCAGCGTCCTTTTGCATGCACTTACTAGTCATTGCTCCCACTAGCCAGAAACCTATTTCACACTGATGAGGGGCAAAACCCCCAAAACAGCTGTCTGTGGATAGATACCTTGCTGAGGTGGTTTCCTTGACTGGAGAACGCCTTTGGCTTGGTTCTTCCTTCCTGGAGGGAAGGTCTGGCTAGTTCACTGACGTCGAGACATGTGATGGTGTCTCTGCAGTGTTCTTTTGCATATACACTACTGGGGACAGCACACAAGGGGTATATACTACTGGGGCAGCACACGGGTCTATATATAACTGTGGGAGCACACAGGGGTCTATATACTACTGGGGGCAGCACACAAGGAGTATATAATACTGGGGGCAGCACACAAGCGGTATATACTACTGGCGGCAGTGCACAAGGGGTATATACTACTGAAGGCAGCACACAGCGGTCTATATTACATTGGGACTGCACAGAGGTACCTATATACCTTACTACTATACTGGGGCACAGAGCACACCTAATTATTAAGTGGGGGCACAGGAACACCTTAAAACTGTGGTGGGCACAGAGGACCTAACTGCTGTATGTGTTGGAGCCTAAATTATTTCTCTGACATATTCTGGAGAGAGGATTTATAGCCGGGAGAAGACTTCAAGGTGGCCCACGCTGGATGGAGATAGAAAAAAAGAAGTAAAAGATGCTGATCAGAGAAAACGCCCCCCTGTGAGTCACTGGATGTATCTGCACTCTGTTATAGGCTTGTAGTCATAGGGGTCATGGTGTGGCAGTATTATGTAATGGTATCATTGGTGATATCTTTCTGTTTTGTTCAGAGCAGTTTTGAGGCAATATGTAATCTCTATATGGTGGTAGGAGGGTTATAAGAGGACTACTGGGGGGGAGGAAGTGCATGTCGAGGGGGGGGGGGGGCTCAGACATAACTTCGCTTAGGGCCCCAGAAATGCCAAGACCCCCCCTGACCTTAACATGGTGAGATGGTACACTCTGCTTGATCAAATGATTTGCTAAGATTCAAATTTTTTTATATCTTACGTTTTTATTGTGTGTGCGCCGGGGGGGGGGGGGTTCTATGTACAGTAAGCACTTGCACCTGTAGGTTGCTGTTGAACTTTTTGTCTTTTTTGTATGTCCTAGAGTCATGTCAAAAGTTTTGATTGGTCCGGTGTTCAGACCCGTACTGATTGGGAGATAGAGCCAGTAGAAGACTGCGCTAAGTGCGGCCCTCTCCCGGCTCTTAGTCATGTGATCAGTCATACTTATTAGCCGGAATCCATAGAGCTCCGTTATAAGTCAGGCTGACACAGAGCTGCGGTCTTCTTCCGGCTCTATTTCCCGATCGGTACGAGTCTAAATACTCAGACCCGGTTCAATCAAAACTTTTGAACTTTGTCTATGATATGTCAAAAGTTTTTGTGAAACGACAGTGACACTTTAAACTCATTTCCAACACTTACAGTTTCAAGCGTGCCCTAAAACTTTAGGTAAACTTATAACATTCCCTAAACTTGTCTCCACTTTCCTCACCTCACTCTATGTCTCAGACGGTTCCATGAACTTTTTACCTGTACTCAGACATAGACATGTCTGTCTCACTTAATACATATAGGTACTTTCTGATTCTATGTACAATGGCTTGACTATCGGCAAATAAAGCACTTGTCACCTCTTGTGTCACCCCCAGTCCTCTATAAGCTCTTACAAGCAGGTCTCTCACTCCCTTTGTATCTCTATTTATTTTAATTATTTATTTGTTATGTGTAAATGTAACCCTTAATTGTGTGCGATGATAAAAAAAAAAAAGCACTGGGGAATCTGTTGGCGCAGATTCTTGAACCTCCATACTCTTGATCTGCTTCTTTACGCAGGTCACATTACTTTGCAATCTTTCTGGAGGGATCTGTTTTCAGACCTTGACTCGAGCAGATTTTAGGCAGTTTTATATGTCTTTCATTATTGATTTTGCTGTAGTGAAGCAACCCTGTAAAAGTAAATGATGTCTTAGCTGGACAGACAATTTCCTTATGTAATACATCTATAATACATCTATAATGAGTCCCTATTGCCATTCGCTTAGTCATCAGAGGTCCCAGACTCGGATGAGTACATTCTATACGCTTTACATCACAACAATCATTCCAATCATTGACATAGTGTGACTGGCTAAATCTATGATAAACCCACTTGTATTTACTGTAAGTTTGTCTATGGGCTGATAATAACCATCTCTCCATTGTCAGAACTGTAATTAAAGGACTATAGTAGTAGTAGTAGGGTTCATACACCCAATCAACCTTTTATTTACAGGACTGACCCCTGGCAATCAGGACAATACTCATCTTTTAAATTGGACTTGTCAGCTCTTCAGACATGTGATCGTAACTATATCTGCTCCCTATGAAATAAAAATTGTGGAGCATCTTGTCTTAGAGCTTTGTGGTATGAGGTTTACCAACCATTTTTCTTGGAAATCAATAAATAAACTGACAACTGGGTGTCGCCCTTACTTTTGTCAGTGAAAAGTGTTCCTACACAGTCCAATCAGGGGGACAATATCAGGCTGGGAAGTGACATACCGTATTGAATGGGAAAATAACACCTGTTCATTGATTTACGCATAAAATGTGCTTCTATGAGAAGTGCAGTATCTCTTTTAAGTTTTAGGTTAAAGGAAACCCGACCCCCTGTTAGATCCCCCTACACTTACCTCATCGCACCGGGTCCCGCTTCCTGAGCCGGTCGGGTGACTGACATTTCAGCGCCCGAAGCGCGGCGCACGCACTCACAGGAGAGTCCGATGCCCATAGAGAATGATGGAGCATCGGACTCCCCATTCATTCTCTATGAGCATCTGACTCTCCTGTAAGCGCGTGTGTCGGGCTTCGGGCGCTCAAATCTCAGTCACCCGACCGGCTCAGGAAACGGGACCAGGCGCGATGAGGTATGTATAGGGGGATCTAACGGGGTCGGGAGCCTGTCACCCCGGCAGGCCGGGTGACAAGTCCTCTTTAAGGTTATTTTCCGATGAATGCTAATTTTTACTAAAACAGGTACGTTAGGAAAACCTACCAGTTCTCTATAAATACATGTAAAGATTGATTGCATTGTGGGAATTTTATTCTCTTTCTGTACTCATTCATTTTACACTAGTCTAAAATTGTTTGCCTGTTGCAGTAGTTACTGAAGTGTAATGGTGGCCATACACCTTCAATAGCTGTTGGCTGAACATTTCTTTTGCCGACCGCTATACCTCCTGATCTCTTTATATGTATGAGCTTTGGTTGTCCAGGCATGATGGAAATTGTAGTTTTGCAACAGCTGGAGGACAGAAGGTTCCCCATCCCTGCATTAGAGAGTCTGCTAGTCCTGCTGAAATTTTCAGGTTTGGCCGACACATAGCCAGCTTTAGTTTCACGCTACTTCCTGGCTTCCATTATAATATTAAGGGCCGATTATCGTCTGGGAGTGTTACTAGAAGCACTTCTTCGGCCAATAATCAGGCTGTGTAAAAGTGACAGAAATCTGCCGAGGAACTGGAAAACGCCCGATCCTCAGCTGATTGCATCTTTTGGACTACAGCAAAATTTATCGCTATTGGCCGTGCTGTCAGTTTCCAGATCACACAAGCAGTGCTGTGCATACATACATATATCTTCTGTGCTGCTGTGTGATCCGGCATCTTGCTCTTTGGCTCTCCCATCCTACTGTCCGGCTGCTGCTGTATTTTCAGACCAATAGCAATCAATTTTAAAGCCTGCACCAAAGATGCGGTCAGACGTGTTTCAGGCTTTTTCCTGCTCCTCGGCTGATCACTGAAACTTTTACACAGGTCAATTATCATGCTAAGGATCGTTTCTAGCAACACTTCATATGAATAATAGGCCCATGTAAAAGGGGCTTTAGACTACCAAACTGCTATTCGCATCAGTTTATAAAAACAAAGAAAGGTAGGCCCAAAAGGAGTTACTCTATTCTTTTTTTTTTTTTGTTAAGAGGATCAGCTTCGTATAGTAGTTTTGTACCATCCAGGCATTTCAGCATTCTGTGTGTATTTTGTGTTTAGTGTTTGATTTTTATCTTGTCTTATGCCATACAAAGATATTTCCTAATATTATATTGTATAGTACAGTTCATCTTCTAGAGAATTTAGGATAGTTCCCATTTAGCATATTCTTTCCTTAGCTCTGCATTCATTTTTACCCAGAATATGAGCAAAGGCTGCGGAGCACAGAAAAGAAATGTAATACTATAAAACATTTGTCAGTGCGAGTACATCATACTAACATAGTCTCTGCACGGTATTGTGCTCCAGCTAAAACAAAAATGTGTCTATTAACTGAAAATATTCATTGTGGAGGATGCCTTATAAATTTTGCTACTCTTTAATTTCAACTTGGGTATCTCTTAAAGGTGTCAGAGAAATAGGCCAAGTCAACTAGTCTGCTAAGAGCCACGACTTCATAAACATCCAGAGGATTGTGTACCATCTGTGAAATAGATGGCCATTCATATAAACAGACATTATCTCATCTTATATTGTTGCGGCAGTACTGTGCTCACCAAATGAGCTGTTCTGCTTGTTCTGTTGTGACTGATTTATAGCTTCAGCTGAGATAGAATGAACAGTTTTGAAAGGTATTCTTCCACGCAATCCATATCATTGTCAGGACATATAAATATGCCCATGTGTTGCCAATGGGTTTTCATTCTGATATTAATGTGTATCTTCAGGACAAGTAAGCGTCTGTGTGCAGTAGATTTTGGTATAGTATTTATGATAAATCTCTAGACATACCTTCTACTGCAACCCTACTGCCTACCATCTGTGGCCTCATTTTGAAACACTGTATGTTATGCTGTGCCACATCAATGCTGTGTTGTATGTCTGAATCACCACCGATGAACGTGAATGAATACACTCTGCAACTGGCTTTTATGCATCTAAATGGTATATGTAATACTTGTAATACTACTCATTGTAATACTACTCATCAATACTACACATTGTAAAACTACTTATCATGTATCCAAACAACAAAATAAGAATAAACAGTAAACAAAAATCTCAGCTTACCATCGTTCCACTGCAGCAGAAGTGACAGTTGCTTTTATAGAAACCCTATTAGCTAATCACAGCAACTAGTAACCTATTGTATATGCTATAGTTTGTATATTCCTCTTTAGGCAATCAACCTACAGTGTAGTAGTGAAATACGTCTCATGGCATACTATGAATCTATGAAGTGTGATATATGCCATGTGTACACAACTCCTTCATTACCCAACACTCATTATGTACAAAATGTCCTGATTACAAAATGTGTTTTCCTCACAGTTATCAAATCCGAGGGCTGTATGAAAAGAGGAAGTCTTACCCAATACAATATGCAACCTCCAGATTGTTCCTTAGCATGTCTAAATATCCTCATCTGTCTCTAATATTGATTTAGATACACAAACCATTCCTTCATGGAAATTGTGGCTGCTGAACATTTTTGAAAGGGTTAAAGTTTCATGAGTATAAGAGGTGTAAGCCGTCATCTGCGGTACAATGATGTGTGTTCTGCGGGAAGTAATCAGTTCAGTTGAGTAGTCATATTGTTGTATTAATGAAGATACAAGTGCCTATGATTGTAAGTTGGCTTTGAAGCCGCCGTTAATTAAGTCTACAAATATCTTTACACTTCTGTCTATTCTTGTATGGATTTCTGTATCTTGGAGAGAAAGAACTGCCATTTTATAACCTGAACAGAGTTGTTGTTTTTTTTCTTCTCCTGAAAACACATCATGCTGTTTTATACAAGAATGTTGATTGCTTCTATGTATAAATACATTTTTGATGTAACAATTTTTTTATATTGCAACAGAAAAAGAAGACATAAAGAAGCAAGATATACTGCAAGAGCCAAAAAGCAGTGTAAAAAGGTAGGCTAGGACAGATGGGCATATAAAACATTCATCTGAAAGGTTGCGTGAGAATCTTCACAAATTAGCTTTTTTCCCCCCAGAAATAGGGCTACTTTTCTGTTTTTTATGAGCTGTCAAAAGGGAGACTTTTTCAAATCTCAATTAACCCTATAAGGCCAGAGCCTAAAATGGCCTTAAAGGGAACCAATCACGCCGAAAATCCATCTTAAGATAAGGAAACGTGCTGGCACATCACCCAGCACGTTTCCTAAACATCCCCCTGTAACCTCCGTGCCCCCCTCCATCAGTCAGTAATCTTACTTTGAAGAAGTCCCAAGCTGTATGTAAATTTCTGGCAAGTAGTCACGGTGGGCGGATTTAGTCAAGGTGGGCAGGATCAGTCACAGGTCCTGGGCGTCTGTAATGGCTGTAATCACGCCCAGAGGGGCGTGCTTAAGGTCTGCCTTCCATCCACGTAACCTGGGGGCTTGCGTTTCACGTCGGCGGCGCGCTGACATCATCCGCACGCAGCGCCGTCATCTTCCGGAGTCCACGCATGCGCAGTACGTCGGCGGCGTCTCCCGCTCTGCGTGCGGATGATGTCAGCGCGCCGCCGACGTGAAACGCAAGCCGCCGGGTCACGTGGATGGAAGGCAGACCTTCACTTCATACCTATGGGATACCGGGACGCAGGGGCGAATTAACTTTACCATAGGCCCCGGGCTGTTCACCAAGCCTGGGCCCCCCCACCCCACTGTAACTATGACAGCACTAGCCTGGCGTTCATAGTACAGGACAGATAATGTCATGATGTCCTGATTTGTTCAAAATTGCCATAAACCCCCCCCCCCCAGGAGCTTAGGGCCCCGGGCCGCCGCCCGAAACGCCCCTATTATACTCCACTACTGCCGGGACGTGACATCTCTGGCAGGCGTGATGATGTGACATCATCACGCTTGCCAGAGGTTCTGTCCCTGCAAGAGCTGCTCCCTGCAGCCACACAGCCCGGATTAGGTGAGAAGGATGTTTGTTTGTTTTTTTAACTATTGGTGCACAGCAAAATGGGGGAGGGGGGGAATCATGGGGGACATAATTACTAGGGGCAGAACAGGGGCCATTATTATTGCATGGGGCACATCTGGGGGTATTATTATTGTATGGGGACACATCTGGGGCATTATTGTATGTGGGTATATCTGGGGACATTATTATTGTATGGGGACACATCTGGGGCATTATTGTATGAGGGTATATCTGGGGGCATTATTATTGTATGGGGGCACATCTGGGGACATTATTATTGTATGGGGGCACATCTGGGGACATTATTATTGTATGGGGGCACATCTGGGGGCAGTATTATTGTATGGGGGTACATCTGGGGGCAGTATTTTTGTATGGGGACACATCTGGGGGCATTATTATTGTATGAGGGAAAATATTGTATAGGGGTACACAGCGAAGGGCATTATTTCTATATGAGGGCACAGCAGAGAGCATTATTATTGCATGGGGGTTCACAGCAGGGTGCATTATTATTGAATGGGAGTACACAGCAGGTGGCATTATTAGTATAAGGGGCACACCAGGGGGCATTATTAGTATATGAGGGTACAGCAGAGGATCCTACATACAGGGGGCAACCCACATTCCTACTCACTTTACTGCACATAACACCAAGCAGCCCAGTTACCACTGTATAGGAGCCTATAGGAGGGAGAAAGGAAAGGAAGTTGCTAGAAATGTGCGGAGCCTGAGATGTTTGTCTGGCAGGTTCTGAAGAGATGAAACGTAGCTGGAAGAAATAATCATGGTGGTCTGGGCCAGATAGAAAGGAAAAGGGAAAGTGACGCCTCAGATCAAAGAAGACATCACCTGTGAGTTAATGTGTGATGGTGTTCTTATTTTGTAGAACATTATTTAGTAGGGGTGCCCCGAGGTAATGTTTTTCCCAAGGGGTTCCCCCGAGGTGGAAAAGGTTGGGAAGCACTGGACTAAGAATACGCCACATGAATAACAGTGGCTCATGGTGCATTTGTAGACTGTCTAGTCTAAATTCGACTGGGTATTGTTTAACACTAAGTATATGAAGCTACATTTTGTGCAGTTTTTGACACAGTTAGCCCATGCTCTATTTTAGCGAGGCACCTCCCAATAAGCTGGACACATTGACAGTGTAATACTAGTCATATACACCAATTACTTGGTGCAGATTGTGCCAGATGTTCTGGCGTAGGCAGCTTCATTTATCTCCCCCAGCTAAATCAGTTTCCATGCTGTAGACACCTTTTGGAAAATCAATTTTGGCTTGGTTCACATCTCGCTTTACCGGCATGTCGCTTATATACATCAGCATCCTGTGAAAATGTGATTCTGACATATATGTGCACAGACAGATACAGGTCTCATATAGGAAATTCCAGCTGTTTAGTAGATAAATGAACACCTGTCATTTCTTTGTGTGTTTGTGGCAGCATATCAGATATTATATGTCTGTTTTGATGTGCTCTTATGCTAGTTACTTGGATTATTGGTATCCACCTATATTTAGAAAAATAATGAAAGCACAAATGATAGCATTTAAGAAATACACTTCTTTATCAATCTGTTTATTTCATATTTGTTAGCTGCTGCTTTTTCTATGCTTACATGTGTGCTAATGAGCGATAATGTCATTTTATTCACTAAGCTTTCAGCACAGCTTGTTACTTTACACTGTCTGCTGTGTCGTAAGGTCAACTGACATTTCTGCATCAGACATTCCAGCCTCACTGGGGAGCCGCTTCTCCGCTTCATGAGATCAAGGTCAATCATTTATTGCCTTTGCTGCAGTTTGGGACCTAGCACTGGAGAATGACCAGACACAGCATAGAGAGAATGCAACATGCCAAATGGTGAACTATACTACACAAAAATATGTATACTTTGTACTACCATCTGCATTTCTGACCTACAATACAGCAAATTATAAGCAAATCACCAGTCAGAAGACTGATCCAAGAACTTAACTGTCTAGATTATTGATTTAAAAAATAGATACTGCGAGGAAACCATGAGACACAGCTGTCTGAAAACATTCATAATTATATACAGCCCAATGTTATCAATCCATTTCTACCCATCCTTTTACAAAGAGATGAATCAACAAACTCTGCGTATATTAATAGTACAATCAAACCTTGTAATGTATCTTATCAGAGAAAACATATATAAATATATATATATATATATATATATATATATATATATATATATACAATCTTGGGAGAAGGAATATTAGCTGACTAAAGTATCAAGTTTACAGTTACCATCAAAGTCAACAATGAGAGGGGCAAGGGTTAAGGCCCGTTTACACACACACAGACTTATCTGCCATATTATTAAAGCCAGGAACAGACTATAAACATAGAACAGGTCATAAAGGAAAGATTGAGCTTTCTCCTCTATTCAAATCCATTCCTGGCTTTGGCTTCTGTCAGATAAATCTGTGTGTGTAATACAGCCATTGGGAAAGTGAAAGGACTGTTTAGTAACTGTCAATTTCACGGAGTGGTGGATGTAAGCAAGTCAGGGAGAGGAGGCTAGGAGAAGATGGGTTGGGGTTCTCTGGCAAATGGGTGGGCATTTCAGCTTAATTTAATTTTTTTCTAGTAAAGGAACAGAATATGAACAAGCTAAAGGTATGACACGGATCTTAAGGGCCCTATTCCACCGGACGATTATCGTTCAGATTATCGTTAAATCGTTCGAATCTGAACGATAATCGTTCGGTTGAAATGCAGTTAACGATTAACGACCGAACGAGAAATCGTTGATCGCTTTATAAGACCTGGACCTATTTTTATCGTTGCTCGTTCGCAAATCGTTCGCATTGAATAAGACATCGTTCGGTCGTTCGCAATAGATACGAACGCAATAGCGAATAAATAGCGAAGAGAAACGATCGCAATTACGATCATAAGTAACGATTATCGTTCCATGGAAATGACCGAACGTTTTCAGGTCTTTCGCAATAGCGGTCGTTTGAGATCGTTAATTGTTAATGATTATGCAAACGATAATCGTCCGGTGGAATAGGGCCCTAAGGTTAAGCCCTATCTGGCCATGGGTGCAGTTTAACCACCTAATTGCTGCTGACAGGTCCTCTTTAACCCTTAGAGGACCGGGCCAATTTTAATTTTTTGTTTTTTCCTCCTTGTGCTTAACCCCTTAACAACAGCGGCATATATTTACGTACTGCGGTCGTTAAAAGGGTGTTCAGAGCGGGGCCGCGCAGCGACCCCGCTCTGAACCGCCGCAGTCCCGGGTGCCGCATGTAGCCCGGGTCCGCAGCTATTAGCGGGCAAGTTCCGATCGCCATGCCCGCTAATAAAGTAATCCGATGCAGCTGTCAAAGATGACATCTGCATCTGATTACCTGATGCAGCTGTTCCCTGGTGTCTAGTGGCGGAGATCGCCCCCCCGGGACGTTGTATACGCTGTATACGCCCAGGGTCATCTAGGGATTAAAGAGGGTGTAATTGAATGGTGGGGGGGACTAAAGCAATTCTGAGATTAGGAGAAAGTGTTGTTAAAGAGATTGTCCAGAACTTTTCAATAAAACAAGCATTGCATTAACTTCTGTGGGTTTTGTATGTTCTATATACACTTTCATTATCGTAGTCATGAGTACTCTAGTAGTCATGAGCGAACTAGATTAATTTCACATTGTACAAAGCTAAAAAATTGGTGTTTAAATGCCCCAGTCTGCTCGCTTTGTGAAGAGAGTGGATACAGCTCAAGAATTGCTTGGAAAATATGGATACAGCCATGCAGTCCTCAAGTTATATGCACCCTCTTCACTGAGCAGGCAGACTGCGGGATTCAAGCACTGAATGTTTACTTTGTGCGAACTAAAATAAATTCTGCTTCTCTGATTTCTAATTTCTTCTTGTCTTCTCAGGCTCAGTCACATGATCACTCTGCTTGTGATTTTCTTTCTTCCTGTGATGTCATGTTCATCAGCCCCTGCTTTCCTTTATTTTATGCTGACCTTTCTGCTACTAAGCTCCAATATTAGCTCTGCCTACAGGGGCTGGGTTAAATTCAATGTGGAATTCCAGCCAGTCCATGGAAGAGACCCCTGCCCCACCCACCTGATGACTCCACTTGTGATCAAGTTCAGTGGTTCAGTTTACCCCCACACCCAGAACATACAGAAAGGCAAGTTTAGTCTGTGAGCCCTAATGGGGACAGGGACCATAATTGACAAATGATGTAAAAGCGTTGCCTTGGTGCTATACAAATAAAAGCATTATTAAAAGTCCTGGACAACCCCTTTAAATGAATGACTTTACCTAATAGAGGGGGGTCTTAAATGGGCTTGTGTCCTGGTGGGACTCATAAATGTTTTGAAGGTTTCTACAATGGTAGAATTTAGATATTTAATTTGTACGGAAGTAACGTTAAACTGATGTAATTTAGGAATGAGAAATGTCTCATAATGATATCAACGAAATGTATGACTTTCAATTAAAGGGTTTTGTATATTTTTGCATTTGAAAGATAACCTTTCATATTATTTAAAAAAAAGTACACAAAAATACTGTAAACTGTGAGCTGCCATGCTTGGTTTCTGGCAGTCCAGAAATTTTCAGTAAGGCTCCATGGAAGCTTATCTGCAGAAGTGTGTAGGACTATAACTACAGATGACCTTGCGGTAAACTTCTTTTCTCTGGTTGGAAAGTCTCACGATAATCCTTCTTAATACAGACCATTAAAGAAAAGTGTAAGCTGAGAATTTTCTGAAAGGAAATCATGAATTTCACTATGAAAGAAGAGATCAGAGACAAAGGGAAGGCAGATGTTCCAGCCACTTGGTTCATCCACCTGTTGTATAGTATAATTGTGTTATTGTTCGAGTTTCTTCACAGCTGAACTAAATGAAAGCAAAATTTCATTTTGAAGAACAGAGCAGAACTATTTGTGTCTCACCTGTGGCAGATTATTATTATTATCTTTTTAAGACAGAGGTATGGACCTTTTTCTAGGAGAAAAACTCACAAATAGAAATAGGAAATATAGACTTCTGTAACCTCCAATTTGGGAACCTACATGACATAAATAGAGGAGGATGGACCCCATGAAAAACAAAGTTAATTTCATCTTTCCTGAAACACTCTGTCCTTAAGAAGCTTAGTGTTAGACTGCCAGTGCTGCCAATCTAAGAAATGGAAATTAGTTGATAATGTTGAAGGGGAGCAAAAAAAAAACTGAAATAGACATATAAACTTATGGATAAATGAATAATGGTCAGCAAGGCTAGCCAAAATCAGCAGGGAAACCTGCACAATAAATTTGCACTAGATCATGCAAATATTTTTAGTGGATTTCCTAATGGAAGCAAGCTGAATGTCTAGAATGAAAAAAAATCCTATACTCACCTCCCCTTGTTCTCCTTTGCGTTGCTTCTCTGGTCCGTGTTGGCCTCTGTACAGCTGGCCTTTACTACAGGGGTCATATGAGAGCAGGGGAAACTTTCCCACAGGAACACTACGGCCAGTGAGTGTAGTTTTTTTTTTTAAGCTACATCATGACAAAGAGCTGCAATCTCGCAGTTGACTGCCATTGACCCCTTAAGTGCTGCGATCTATAGCGATAGCAGAATTTAAGGGTGTCAGGGACAGTAGCAGTACCTGTCATTGACTGATTGGGACCCATGCAGCATGACTATCTTAAGAATGCTGATAATAATGATCTATGCTATGCAATGGTACAGCATTGATTAGTATTTGCAATCTAATAAAAGCAGAAAAAATTTTTTTTTCTCTCCTCCTCTAAAAGTTGAAATCACCCCCCTTTCCACCCCCTATACAAATACGTAAAAAAAAAAAACAGTATTAACAAAAAACAGTATTTAACAGTATTGTTTCCGCATGGTAAACAGCGTAAGCGAAAAGAAGGAAATAAAAAAAAAACTCTAGAATTGCTGTTTTTTTAATAATAATAATAATAATAATAATAATAATAATAATAATAAAAACTGGAGATCGTGGCACAAAAAATTAGCCCCCAACCAGCCCTGTAGCAAAAATAAAAGCAAAATGGTTCTTAGAAAGCGAGGAGGAACACTGATAAAGGGGTAAAAAAATAAATATTAAAAGTAATAATGTATACTACAAGTAAGAGTTAATATTTAAACGCATCTGCACATGTGCAAATAATCAATTTCTTCTATTAATATACCCATGTTCAAAACTACTTCAACTCAGATTTCTATTAAATCAATGTAACCAGAATTAAATGAAAAATTGCCTGGATCCCAATCAATTGTTAAATTCAATTTGCAAGAATTATAATCATTATTTTCATTAAACTGTCTTACTATACTTGTATATACTGCAATGTTCCTTACAAAGTGTAATTATTTACCTAATATGTATATGCATAGCTCTTTCACTAAGTACCCTTCAATTATTAAATTAACAAATCACTCAAATTTAATTTTGACTCTGATGACAGCAATTATGCTGCCCCTTTACTGAGGATCCCCACCTGCCACATTTCATGGAGGAACCCAGGAGCTGCTGGTTGTCCCAAACAAAACAGAATATTTGTTTTTTCCCTCAATATTTCTAAATAATAGAAGTATACAAAAAAAGGTTTGTTTCTTTTCATAAACACCTGTCCATGGGCTATATCTGGTATTTCATTTTATCTCCATTCAAGTAAATATATATAATTAAAGTAGTGTGGTGTAAAACTTTTGACCCGGAAGTGTAATACCGCATACTCACAGAATCACTGTCGACCCCTTCAGTCCCGGCCGCCATCTTGGCACAATTACGTCACTCTTCAGGAAGCCAACCTGACTGCTCCAGCCTTCCCTTATGCCGGCCCCCCTGCAGCGCGTCATCAGCTGCTCAGCCACGATTGGCTGAGCATAACAAAAGATGTCTGGGGCTTCTGTTATACTCAGCCAATCGCGGCTGAGCAGCTGATGATGCGCTGGAGGGGGGCCGGCATGAGGGAGGGTTGAAGCAGTCAAGCTGGCCTCCTGAAGAGTGACGTAATCGTCCCAAGATGGCTGCCCGGGACTGATGGGGTGGACAGTGATTCTGTGAGTATGGGGTATTACACTTCCAGGTCAAGCATTGGGGGGTGGAAACATGGGGAAGGGGGCCATTCACATAAATAACACACATTACAATGTTGTATAACTTTGTAATGTGTGTTATTTAGTGAAAAAACGCTTAACACCGCACTACTCCTTTAACTTTCATAAAGTTGTTGAGATGGTAGGGAGAAAAACACCTATGTAGTGTACTTAGTTTCTTGTTTAGCATGCAGAATGAAAGCATGTAGGCCCTGTTAAATGTAAACTTTTTGTCTCTTTAAATTAAAAAAGCTACATTTTACATGAAATTACCAAGCTTCTGGAACTTTTCTCCATCTTCGTACTTTATCCAGTCCATGGCCTTTCCTTACAGGGGTTATCTGGTGAGGACTCATTTCCACTCTATGCCTAGAGAGGGGGTGAATGAAAAAACTAATGTATACTCACCGTCCTGGCTGCCACCTGTATTATGCCTCTAGACTACTTGTATAATCAGACATCATGGTATTGTGTATGTACAGAGAAGACCTTCAAGGAGTTAAGTAAAACATTTTTATAGTTATTTACAGCTAGTGATTTAAATTCTGTACATGTGAGCAACTCTGTTGAGCCATTTCTCTTCTGCATGCAGGATGTAAGCCGCTCAGTGTGCTCCTATTCTCTATGTATCCAGAGGAAGAAAACTGTATAATACCTCTTGCAATAGTTATATAAGGCCATATATATATATATATATATATATATATATATATATATATATATATATATAATGTTCGGGGCTGTATTCAGATCTCCCTACTTTAGGCTTTTCATGTAGCATCTTTGAACAATGTTTTTTGTATTTTATATTCTCACTATTGTGTCAGTAATATGGTTGACCAATTTCATGCATGTAAGCAGCCAAGCAGAATCAGCACTGTATGCTACTAAACACCCTCTGTGAAGTCAACCAACCATAAGCTGTCTGGTGTTATTTCCTTACTCTTCAGCAGGCAGTTAAGCTCAGATGGCCCTAAGGTGGCCTTACACAGGTCACTCTTGGTACACTGCTTCAGGGAGCAGACATTACAACATGGCTGCAGTCTTTGTAATGATTTTTACCATTGCTTACAAAATTGTAGAAAATGTGCTTGCGAACACGTATATATATTGTTTATCTTTGTAATGCAGAACCACAACCACTTTAGTAAAAGCTAGTCACTAAACATATGTATATAATATGATAACAATTGTCACTGGCTATGTTCACACGTTTTCACAGCTCCGTTTAAAATGATGCCTATCATTTTGTGTCTAAAATGGCGGACATCATTTAGCTGTCTGCCCTCCCCTTGCAATTACCATTGTTGGTACATCTAGTTTTGGGTTACTAATGGGCCTTTGGGTGTGGCCTAATTGAAAAGTCCATTGAATTTAATAGTAAAAATGGTAAAAGAATAGTGACCAAAGATAAATTGTGTGTGAACAACTTAAAAATAACGTCCGCTGTTGGCAAAACACGTCCAAAAATAATTGTCAGGCTATGTTCACACTATGTTTAACAGCATCCGTTGCATAGCAGCCGATACCTCTGTATCGGCTACAGGAACATTCTTTTTTTAGCAAAGATAATTGTCAGGCTATGTTCACACTACATTTAACAGCGCCGGTTGCATAGCAGCCCATTCCTCTGTATCGGCTACAGGAACATTCTTTTTTTAGCATTGACTTGCAGGTACCATTGGGTGTGCCTGTAAATTAATTAGCCTTTGACTTCAATGTAATGTACATTATGTGTGAACAGCTATTTTTTCCAGACACTGTTCACTGAAGAACGGGCGTTAACACTGCGGGCAGACTTCAATGCAATGCCACCCCTGCAGTAAAGAACGGACGCTGATTCCATTGCAATTACATTGTGTGAACATAGCCTCATGATCATTATTTTGACGTCCGTGCAGACAATATCCGTAATTTAATACATTGTGTGCATTGGACGTCTGTCATCCCACTGACTTCAATGCATTGCATTGAAGTCAATTAAATCGTGGCACAAACAGACGTCTTTTTAAATAGCAAAAATGGCCGCCTTTTCTCTTTTTGACGTTGTGTGAACATAGCTATTATGTGTACTGTATGCAAACTTTTACATTCACTTTTCTCCATTTGGCATTGTGTCTTTTTGTTGCCTAGGAATTGATGTGGTTCGTCATTTTTACAATTAGGCTTTATACTACAAAATATAGCAGAGTGGATTTTGGAATTTGTGATCTATGTCACAAGTTGTAGACCATATTTTTCTCATGTTTTGATATGGACTATCTTCATGTATGTTAACTGTCATCAAAACATCCATCAGGTAACCAGTCTATCCTCCTTTCCTCCTCCGAAGCTCCCTCCAGAGGTGTGGTACTACAGAAAGCCACCCAACACAAATTTTGTTGCAAGTTATATGTCTGTTGGATGACTGCAACAGCAGCACTGAGACGGGAGCCTAGGAGGTGAAGAGGTAAGAGGTCCTTGCATTTTTGCTTCAGAAAGTTCAAATCTTGTGGGAGAAAAAAGTTGCAGTTGTTTGCATACGTGGGCATAGCCAGCCCCTGTGTGCCATAATTACTACAACTGAGCATCGCTACATGTAATAGGTAGCATGGCTGACGGCTGATGAGAGTGTATATAAAATCAGGTTATTACTTACCTGTCTAGGCTTCCCTGGTGACCTGCCTAGTTGCTGTGACTCTCTGTTCAAAGCCGCCTCCGAGACTTCCAAACCTGTCTCTGAAGTAACAGTCCACTCAGCCAATCAGTGGCCACAGCGCTGTCCCATCTCAGCCAGTGATTGGCTGAGTGGCTTGTCACTTCAGAGTTGGGGCTAGATGTGTGCTGAAGATGCAGTGACTGGGGAATGCACTAGACAATGCTGGAGAACACCGGGGGATCATGGGCAGATAAAGTATTTCTTCATAATTTTACACCAAATCAAGGGCTGCAGGGACATTGATGTCCGTGCAGCCCTTCCTGCATGAAAACTAAACCATGTAATAGGCTCTCAAAGCAAGCACTAATCTAGCAGATTGGCACTCACTTACCCACAACATTGGGCCGTGATATAGATGCATTGTAGAGGCCACTTCCCTACACCACAATCTTCATTTCTGAGGCACAGCGCCAATATAGGGCGCTGTAGGATTATTTAAGAAGTAATTAAGAAACTAATTAGACAATTGTATAAGCAGAGTGGAGTGCAAGACCAAAATAACAGCCAAAAGCAGAATTTTTAGTTTACCAGAGTAATAAGCAGGATTAGTATACATAACATTAGGAAGTCGTGAGATAGAAGCATTGGCATGTAAAACATTACAAAACTATTCAGAAGGTGTTTTCAAGGGGAGGTCAGGATCCTAAACGATCCATGATTTACAGCCAGTCTATTATATTTAACCAGCATCAATAAAACTTTTTGAAGCTAAAAGAGAAAAATTACACATTTATGCTATAAAAGATACTTCTGGGAGATTTAAACATTTGGTTTGATTTAATTTTTATAAACCTTTCAAACTTTTGTGTGATAGCATCATCTCTAAGATTAATAGGGGTCACTTACTTTGGCAGTATCCTACACTTTCTTTGACATGCAGGGGAAAAAAACTTTTACAAGAAGAGGAAAAGAGAAAAAGGAAAAATAAATAAAAAAAAAAAAAATATTGCAAATTTAAAGTTGAGGTGTTTTTGCTTTTGTCTACATTCCCCCACTGTACTCACCAAAGATGCTGAAATGTGCTTATTCTTTTAAGTATGACGAGTGTCCTTTTATAATGAAAGGCGACATGAATGAGTCCCTATTAGTTCCCCACTTGCAAGATTGTGTGGAGAGTTGGGTCTGATAGATGTATGGAGAAAACAGAATCCCTGTAAGATGGAATGTTCATGCTATAATGGCTATCACCATACAATGTCACAAATAGATCTGGTACTTAGCAATAATGTAGCATTGAAAGTGATAGATTATGTGAAACAGGGCAGGGACAAGGAGTTTTAGTGCCCTAGGCAGAGAAGGCAAATGGCAACCCCCCCCCCCCCCCCAAGCTGCCCCCACATAGTGTATAATCTCCACACATCCCCACATAGTGTAGCCCCCACAGTGTATAGCCCCTATATACAGTATAGACTCCTGGCAGCCCCCACAGTGTATAGTCTCCACACATCCCCACATAGTGTAGCCCCCACAGTGTATAGCCCCTATATACAGTATAGACTCCTGGCAGCCCCCACAGTGTATAGTCTCCACAGAACCCCACAGTGTATAGCCCCCACATAGTATATAGCAGGGGTTGTGGTCCGCGGGGAGCTGTTGCCGCTGGAGGATGTCTTTGCCCATGAGGAGGAGGTGAAGTGGAGGATCATACTGCTCATGTGTCTCTGGTCCGAGAGAGGAGCATTGGGGGTGGCTATGGTATGCTAGGAGTTGTAGTTTTACCACAGCCACACAGGAGCATGCTGGGAGTTGTAGTTCTACCACTGGCACCAGGCCATGCTGGGAGCTGCAGTTCTACCTAAGCCACACAGGCCATGCTGGGAGTTGTAGTTCTACCTCAGCCACACAGGAGAATGCTGGTAGCTGTAGTGCTACCTCAGCCACAGAGATGCATGCTGGGAGTTGTAGTTCTACCACAGCCACACAGATGCATGCTAGGAGTTGTAGTTCTACCTCAGCAACATAGGCCATGCTGGAAGTTGTAGTTCTACCTCAGCCACACAGATGCATGCTGGGAGTTGTAGTTCTACCTCAGCCACACAGGTGCGTGCTGGGAGTTGTAGTGCTTCCTCAGCCACACAGGAGCATGCTGGGAGCTGTAGTTCTACCACAGCCACACAGATGCATGCTGGGAGTTGTAGTTCTACCTCAGACACACAGGTGCATGCTGGAAGTTGTAGTTCTACCTCAGCCACACAGATGCATGCTGGGAGTTGTAGTTCTACCTCAGCCACACAGGTGCATGCTGGGAGTTGTAGTGCTTCCTCAGCCACACAGGAGCATGCTGGGAGCTTTAGTTCTACCACAGCAACACAGATGCATGCTGGGAGTTGTAGTTCTACCACAGCCACAAAGATGCATGCTGGGAGTTGTAGTTCTACCCCAGACACACAGGTGCATGCTGGGAGTAGTAGTTCTTCCTCACACGAGCACTAACACACACACATTCCATTAGCACACACATTACACACACATACACTCTATTAGCACACATACACAGAGATACACACATATACTCACCCACACAGAGGTAGAGGATCAGACTCCTCATCGGGACTCTGTTGGGAGGGGGGCGGCGGTTATCTCTGCACTTCTCCCCTCTCCTGATTGGCTCCGGGCATCATGTGACATTGGTCAAAAGCTTTCTTCAGCTCTGGAGCCAAGCAGAAGAGGAAGAGAGCAGGGCCTGCTGCTGTGGGGCTGGAGCCTTCAGCAGCTATGGGGCAGAGCGGGGATGGGATGCTGCCATGGGTGAGGTTTACTTGAGGATACTTGAGGGGGAGATCAAAACAAGAGGTAGAATATCGATCAACCCACACTGGTTCACCATTATTGGGGAAATTGACCAAATAAAAATTAAACTCATATTTGGGGTTCTGCTCCAGATAAAACTGTGTAGGACGCTGCTAAAGCATTTTTAAGAGGAATATTGAGTAAAAGCCTCAATCCGCTCTCTAAAACCTAAAACAATTTGTTCTTTCAGGGTCAGAAGCAATATTGTGAAACAGGGAAAATGAATACCAGATGATAATGAATATGATAAAAAATCAAACGGGGTCATGTATTTTAATAACTATTAGAAATAAACAGGGCTTCCTGGAGAAGGACCAGGACAAAATCGGGCAAGTTTTTTTTTTTAGCACTTCATTAAATATGTAAATCTTAAAGTTATTATGTAGTTATCTAAATACAATACATTAATTTACAATAAATAGGAAAGAGCAGGTTCTACTAGATACGAATATAACATTGGATGAGGAGGTGATGCTACCAGCACATTTGCGTATATTTAATGGGGCCCTTGATACTGGCATGCTTCCACGATCAATGCTAGAGGCCAGTATTATTCTTATTCTAAAATAAGATAAAGAGACCCTGTTAAGGTCAAGTCCTATTGTCTTATATCCCTGTTAAACTCAGTTGCAAAATTATTAGCTAAGGTCATTGCAAATAGGCTTATTACAGTGATTACTAAACTGATTCTCAAAGAGCAGGGGTGGGGAACCTTTTCCATGTCGAGGGCCGGTCGAGCATTAATAAAATCATTTGAGGGCCGCATACCGTGCGCGGCAGTTAGTAGCGTGGGTTTGCAGCACCCAGGGCAAGGCAAAGTATTGTTCCCCTAGTTCCCCTGCTATTGTAGTTAACCCCCTTGTAGTCTAGTTAACCCCCAAGTCATGTCCCTGGTGGCCTAGTTAACCCCCATCAGGCATGTCCCTGGTAGCCTAGTTAACCCCCATCAGTCATGTCCCAGGTGGCCTAGTTAACCCCCATCAGTCATGTCCCAGGTGGCCTAGTTAACCCCCATCAGGCATGTCCCTGGTGGCCTAGTTAACCCCCATCAGGCATGTCCCTGGTGGCCTAGTTAACCCCCATCAGTCATGTCCCTGGTGGCCTAGTTAACCCCCATCAGGCATGTCCCTGGTGGCCTAGTTAACCCCCATCAGGCATGTCCCTGGTGGCCTAGTTAACCCCCATCAGGCATGTCCCTGGTGGCCTAGTTAACCCCCATCAGGCATGTCCCTGGTGGCCTAGTTAACCCCCATCAGGCATGTCCCTGGTGGCCTAGTAAACCCCCATCAGGCATGTCCCTGGTGGCCTAGTTAACCCCCATCAGGCATGTCCCTGGTGGCCTAGTTAACCCCCATCAGGCATGTCCCTGGTGGCCTAGTTAACCCCCATCAGGCATGTCCCTGGTGGCCTAGTTAACCCCCAAATAAAAAAAATAAACATCCCACTCACCTTACCTCCGTTCCCACGCTGCCCAGGTCCTCTTCTGTCCCAGGTCCTCTGTGCCGGTTTCTCTTCTGCAGGCGGCGCGCGATGAAATGACGTCATCGCGCGCGGCCCGCAGGAGACTGAAGACACGCGCCGCTCTGCTGGGGAAGAAGCCGGCATAGACAGCATCCTCCTGTGTCCGGCAGCTGTCACAGACACCGGAGGATGCTGTGTATGCCGGCTCCTTCCTCCTCCAGAGCGGCGCGCATCACAGGGGAGCTGCGGGCCGCGGGCCGCATCGGGAGGTCTCAGGGGCCGGATGTGGCCCGCGGGCCGGAGGTTCCCCACCCCTGGTCTAAACAGATATACTCATTATATACTCCAAGGGCCATCTAATGGCATTTGCACAGATTTTTTTTGAAATTTATTGGGGTAAGAGGCAGGACTGTCCTCTCTCCCCCCTGAGCATTGAGCCTTTGGCTTGCGCTATTAGGCTATGTTCACACTACGTATTTTTTCGTAAAACTATGGCCGTTATTGCACATTGGAACAAAAGCCGTGATTATTACGAAAAAATAGGTTACCTTGCCGTCTATGGGATCCAGGCCGGAGTGTATACAGATATTATACGCTCCGGTTGGGATCCCTAGCAGCGCCGCAAACAACAGACATGTCAGTTTTCTGCGACCGCTGTTCAATGAATAGCGGCCGCAGAAAACCCTGTCAGTGCACACTATGGAGCCGCTCACTCGTGGGGAGTTCTGATGCGGGCTCGCACGGATGCGCCCGCATCAGAACTCTGCAAGGCTAAACTGCAGTACCAGCCGGGATGATCTTTTCAGAGAGCGACCGTTCTGTGACCCAGTTGGGTCACTGAACGGCTGGTCTCTTCCACTGTTTGAACATAGCCTTAGAGAAGATGCAGGCATTAGTGGATTTGGATAAAAACGCCCTGAATGCCGATGATCTACTTTCCTAGAAGTAGATTGATGCTGGAGTGCCAGTTTGCTTGATTTATTACTTGGACTACTGAAAAATCCTTCTCTTGCACTTGTCCAGTCTATCCTTATCTCTGCTGCACATCTACAAAAATTGGATCGACACCCATATAAAAGTTAAATATCTTTATTATTAACACAAAACATACAGTAAAAACAACCAAGAGGCAATTCCAAACATGAAATACTCCAGACAATGTGATTAGGGACAGATTAAATAAGGCTATGTGCTGTAAACAATGTTCAGAAAAGTGCAGATTATAGTGCAAAAGCTATATATAGGAGAATACAGCATACTAAGGCAATTTCTGCTCTACAACTACTGTACATAGTGTTTAATCAGCCGTGTGTCATTAGTATCTCTCATAAGCAGAACTACCAATAAGCCTCTTTAGTGCATATCGTCCACACTATGCTCCCATGTAAACAAAATATTAGGTATTGCACAAGCCACATACAAAGTCATTGCATCTTACCCATAATGTCACCAGTCTGGTCAATTCACCAACGCACGTTTCGCGATCGGAAAGCGACCTATTTGCTTCCTCAGGGGGCTTTGCTGCCTGATTATTCCACCACCCCTTTCCCCTCTGCCAATCCCTTCACTAGTTAGGCTAGGTTCACACTGCGTTTTCACTCCGTCCCGCCCCCCCCCCCCTTACCGACGATCGCCGCTATTAACGTTATAGCGGCGGCCGTCGGTAAAGGGGATTACCGCTGCCGCCGCCGCCTTTCATCTTCCCCCGCCGTGAATCTACGGCGGGGGGAGATGAAATAAGTGTCCATCAGACCCCAGATCAGACCCCCCTAGTGCCCCGATAACTAACCCCCCTCCCCCGGCAGCCATCATTCCCAAGATGGCTGCCGCCATCGCTGTGAACAGACTAATGTCTGTTCACAGCGATGGAAAAGTTAAAATGAATGAAAACCACATGCTCTCCGCCACCGGAGGTAGCGGAGAGCATGGGGCAGTGATCGGGGACCCCCCTGTGGGGTCCCGGTACAAGCGATCAGCGGTATATACTATATACCGCTGATCGCTTGTGCCACATGCATCCCGGCACTTTTTATCCCCTGTCACCATAAATGATTGGTGACAGGGGATAAAAAGTGATGTCCCCCCACCCCCCCTGTCACCCCCGTCCCCCAGTCACCCCCCCCTACCCCTTATACATTACCTGATCCTGGAGCTCCTTCCTCTTCGGTGTACTGGCTGGTTCTGATGTGCGCATGCGCATCAGGCATCAGAACCAGCCAACTCTGAAAATTTAAAGTGACAGAGACCAATTTGGTCTCTGTCACTGAACTATGATTACTGTGATAGAAAATATCACAGTAATCATAGTAATAGAGTGAAAATGAATGTATAAAGTACAAAAAGTGACAAACACACAAAAAAAATAAAACACACACTTTTTATTATAGTAATAATTGCAGTTTACTCCCAAATTACCCCTACCCCCCCCCCCCCCCCCAGATTACCCGTAACCACTGCACGTTGCCCATAACCACACGTTGGCCGTAACCACCGCACGTCGCCCGTAACCACCACACGTTGCCCGTAACCACCGCACGTTGCTTGTAACCACCGCACATTGCTCGTAACCACCGCACATTGCCCGTAACCACCCCAGATTACCTATAAGCACTTCAGTTTATCAGTAACAATCCCAGATTGTCTGTAACCCTTCCAGGTTGCACATAACCCCCCCAGGTTCCCCGTAATCACGCCAGATTACATGTAACCCCCCAGATTGCACGTAACCACGCCACGTTGCCCGTAACCACCCCAGATTGTCTGTAAGCACTGCAGGTTGCCCGTAACCACCCCACGTTGCCCGTAACCACCCCAGATTGTCTGTAAGCACTGCAGGTTGCCCGTAACCACCCCACATTGCCCGTATCTACCCCAGATTGTCTGTAAGCACCTGACCACCGCAGGTTGCCTCTGACCACCGCAGGTTGCCTCTGACCACCGCACGTTGCCTCTGACCACCCCAAATTGCCAATGACCCCCTCCAGATTAAAGTGAATGCATCTGTGAATGCAATAAGTTGTAATACTACACACAACCTGAGAATAGGTATGTTTTTTTAATATAATTCTAGATAACCATTTTAAAGTATTACTGTAGAGACTTAGGGGGACATGTATCATCCGGCGTACGGATAATTTTCGGCGGAAAGTGCCTTATTTTATTCGCAAAGTGCATTATTTTATTCGCAAATGGCCGATTTGAGAATAAAATATTCGCAAATCGGCACTTTCCGCCGAGTATGCCGGGGGGCGGGGAGGGGGCGTGAAGGGGGCGGAACGGAGGGCGCGGACTCAGAGTCCGCGCGATTCACCATCCGTTCCACCAAAAGATACGCCGAAAACCTACTCCAGTCCTCAGCTGGCGTAGGTTTTCGGCCGTGCGCACCGGATCGCACGGGATTTATGTAGAGGCAGTCCGCCTCTACATAAATCCCCGTAGCACTGGAGATGCGGGGACATTTTTAAGTCCGGCGTAAAATACGCCAGACTTAATAAGTGTCCCCCTTAGAGACTAAAGTAATACTGTAGAGCAGGGGCGTTGCTAGGGTCCTAAAACATCCGGGGCATGGGCCGTCATAAGCGGTTAGTGAAGGAGCCCAGTGCAGAAGCTAGTAACCCTAATGACAGCTCTATTAGCCCAGCTCTATTGCTTCCACAATACCTGCGGCTAAGCAGACACAGACACCCACTTGCCTTGGGCTCCTGTCAGGGTCACTGTCATCAGTAGCGGTACACCCCAGTGGTGCACAAGCAGCTCCTTCACAGCTCCCATTGCACACACAGCCTCTGGGAGGTCTGCCCCAACTCCTATAATGCCTCCTGCTGTCCCCTCCATATAGTAATAATGCCCCCTGCTGTGCCTTCCATATAGTAATAATGCCCCCAGTGTGCATCCCATATAGTAATAATGCCCCCTGTGCTGTACCCGCTATATAGTAATGTGCCTGCTGTGCCCCCATAGAGTATTAATGCCTCCTGCTGTGCCCCCATAGTAATAATGCCTCCTGCTGTCCATTCCATGTAGTAATAATGCCCCCAGTGTGCCCTCCATAATAATGTCCCCTCTGCTGTGCCTCCTATATAGTAATAATGCCCCAGCTGTACATACCATAGTAATAAAGTTCCCCTCCTGCCTGCAATTAACCCGACCGCCATCCACACACACTACCCCACCTGACCTCCTCCACCCACACACACTACCCCACCTGACCCCCTTCACCCACACACACTACCCCACCTGACCCCCCACATACACACTATCCCATTTGACCCCCCACATACGCACTATGCCATTTAACCCCTACACACACTACCCCACCTGACCCCCCCCACATACACACACTACCTCACCTGACCCCTCCACATACACACACTACCTCACCTGACCCCCCCACAAACGTTATCCCACCTGACCTCCCCCCCCCACACACACACTATCTTATGAATCAAAATAGCATCATTTGCCTCCCCCTGGCTTCTCTCCCCCCGTTCTTTTCTCTCCCCCCGTGCTCTTCTCCAGAGGTGTAGCTAGGCTCTCCTGCACCCGGGGCAAAGATTCAATTTGGCGCCCCCCCCCCCCCCTTGTGTGCGCAGTAAGCACAGGGGGGCCCATGTTGTCCCTTCACTGCTGGTATATTTGATTGCTGATGCCTTACCGGTCCGTGGGGAGGGAGGAGAGTGCCCGGGTATCATCTGGAATTCCGGGATTCAGCCTATTACCTAGGCTATTACCTAGGCTGAATCCTGAAATTCCAGGCGGTACTCGGGCACTCTCCTTCTTCCCCACGGACCAGGAAGACATCAACAATATAATGTGGCAGGTTTGTGAATGTTCGAGTTCGATCGAACCTAGGATTTCCCGAGGTTCGATCAACTCCACTCAGCAGCGGAGACAACAGCAGTAATACCTCCAGTAAGGTATTCCATCACCAAATTCAAAATAGAAATAATTTAGAAAAATGGCTCCTGTATCATGGTCGCTGTATATACAGATACAGGTACTTTATAGATTGGCGTAGGGAACCTTGGCTCCCCAGCTGTTGCAAAACTACAACTCCCATCATACATGGACAGTCAAAGCTAAAACTTTGGCTGTCCAGACATGATGGGAGTTGTAGTTCTGCAACAACCGGAGAGCCAAGGTTCCCTTCCCCTGCAGATAGTAGGTAAGGTTTATATAAATGTGATATATACTGTATATTTGGAGAGGGCTGTTATTAAGGGGTTAAGTATATAATAATGTACAACCAGACCAGACCCCTAAATAGACTCTGGACACTCTCTTGTGTGTCTCCCTCCATCCCAGACTGGTGTCACCCTGTACCCCACTCCATACTGGGCACCCTTCACTCTCCTCCCCAGACTCCCCCCACACACCTGTATTTTCTTCCTTCCTCCATAGTGCAGTGTACATATAGGACCTGCGGTGACATTATAGTCACATGTCAAGGTCCTTCACCATCTACACAGTAACTTTGCTGTACTGTCTCCTGGCTGCTGTTTAGCCCTGATTTGCGCAAAATCTCGGCAAAAACGCAGCGACTTTGCGTAAATTATAGCTAAACAGCAGCCAGGAGACAGTACAGTATGGGAAATACCTCTTTTAAACAAGTTAAAATCGTCCCCTGCCTCCCCACACTGACAGAAGGCAGGAGGCTTCCAGGCTGCCTCATCCACTGTGATCCTTCTCTCTCTGCTCCCTGTGATGGCGCCCCCCCCCCTGGTCTCTGCGCCCGGGGCAGCTGCCCCCCCTCCCTACGGCCCTGCTCTTCTCTCCCCCTGGCTTCTCTTCCCCGTGCTCTTCTCTCCTCCGTGCTCTTCTCTCCCCCCCTGCTCTTCTCTCCCCCCGTGCTCTTCTCTCCTGTCTCCCCTGTTGCCTCCTCACCTCCGGCAGCCTCACCTACTGCCCGCCCGACGTAGCGCCCCAACGTGCTCCTCAAATGCAATCGGCAGAGACTGGAAGCGCATGCTGCTGTGGCGGGCCGTGACGCACGTGTTGATTGGATGCGTGCTCCACGGCCCGCAGCGGTGGCCCCATGCTCCCGCTCAGCGCTGATTGGAGGAGCACGTCCGGGACCTACGTCGGTCGGGCAGTAGGTGAGACGGAGGGGCAGTCCCAGTGAGTTGCAAGCCAGATGCAGCCATCAAAAGAGCCAGATCTGGCTCGCAAGACCGGGACAGCAGAGATCTGGGGCAGCAGGCATTTTATTCCGGGCATGAGCCCCGAATAAAACTGCCTAGCGACGCCACTGCTGTAGAGACTTGTTGAATGCTTTGATCGGTCACAGTCTTTTAAAGTTAGACCCCACCAATCGCTAGAACGAGCAGGAAGAAGCACTCTTCTGAGCAATTCTCTTAACTGTTTCCTCACTGCAGAAGACAGATTGTATAGAAAATCTTTGGGCCTGTCTTCTGCAGTGAGGAGAGACACAGAAAAAACAAATGTTTAGCTAAGCATTTCTCCCTTCTCATTCTAGCAATCAGTTAGAATCTTAGCACCCTGCGCACCTATGTATTTCTAGTAAATTTTTTGTGTACTTTTTGCTAAATTAACAGTCTGGAACTTCTGTGGCAGATGCCCCCTTCCAGATGGCTCTTAATATTTTAAAATTATCACTCTGAATATTTTCTAATAATTTAATAAAAAGGTCACATTAAAATGGGAATTTTTCTTAGCACAAAGAAACTTTTAAAGTAGTGTCTTTTATTACTACTTTTATATAATAAATATGCTATGTTCACACAATGTAAAAACAACAGCCTTTTCTATTAAAAAAATGCATTGCATTGCAGTCAATGGAATGACAGACGTCTAATGCGCACAGTGTATAAAATGACGGAAGTTGTCTGCGCGGACATCAAAATAATGATCATGACCAGTATTTTTGGACAGAAAAAAAGGTATATATTCCCCTTTTATACACACCATAAAAACCTGCTCTATAGATATTAAAAAATGAGTATCTTAACAAACTATTTGATCAGAGTGTACCATGTCACCATGTTAAGGTGTCCCCAGAAATATGGTCCTTCTCATTTACACACTAGCAATGGCCTCTCCTGGGTTGAATAAGCCTATCTTTTTCTGTTGTATGTGGGGTGTGTGGCTACCTCCTGCTGTCTTGCACTCCATCCATGTCTTGCAAGTGTTATAAATAGAGATTTGGCCCAGTTGCAGGCTCATTTGGCCCAGGAGGGGCCATTGCTAATGTTAAAACAGAGCTATAAATTGTAGAGCAGGTTTTTATCGTGAAAAAAATGGGGGGGGGGGCTACATACGGTAAGCACTTGCACCTGTAGGTTGCTGTTGCGCTTTCATTTTTTTTTGTCTGTACTTAAGCCACATGCACATGCAACCTGCAGTGTGAACAGAACCATAGAGGTGCTGCCAAGTTTTTCCTTTTCTTCTGTTGTGTGTGTGTGTGTGGGGGGGGGTACCTCCATTTGGCTTGCACTCCACTCATGTCTTGCAAGTGTTATAAATAGAGATTTGGCTCCTATTTGCCCAGTTGTAGGCCTATTCAGCCCAGGAGAGGCCATTACTAGTGTGGGAATAGAGTAGGACCATGTCTTTGAGGACACCTTAACATGGTGACATAGTACACTCTGTTTGATCAAAAAGTTTGCTAAGATACTCATTTTTAATATCTATAGAGCAGGTTTTTATCTTATCTTGTGTATGCCTGGGGGAGTATATACGGCAAGCATTTGCATCTGTAGGTTGCTGTTGCACTTTTTTTTTTTTTTTAAGTATTTTAGGACATCTATTGCAACAGACATTACCTTTTCACCATCCTTTCACCATTTTATTATTAAATTCAATGCCTTATCAATTAAAGACACACACAAAGGCCAATTAGTCCACCTAAACTAGAATAATGTACCAACAGCCGTCATTGCACTGGCAGCCAAATAACGGACATAATTTAAAACTGAAAATGGCGGATGTCATTTTAAACAGAAAGGAAAAAAACATTGTGTGAACATAGCCATATAGTTATTTAACATACAAATAACTAATAAAAATAAGTAACTGAAAAAGTAACTACCCCTGGATGCTTAACAAAAATGTTCAGTACTGTAGAGAAATCTATGCCCATTCATCTTTGCTGAACTTCTTTAAAGGTGTGCTAAACTTTAATAAAATGTTGCCTCAGAGGAGGAAAGAAATCGAAATGGACAGCAAGTTTTTCATATACACAATTCAATATACACAATACTGAGTCTCTGCTCTAATCACAGAACTTACACTGAAGACTCATAAGAGCATGTTGTGTTCTTGTATATAAGAATGATGTGCCCTAATCCAATTTCTGCCCCATAGCACTATTGTATTAAGGTATTGAGCTTTTTTTTTTTATATAGAACCATGGTTAGGTTTTCATGCATAGTCCCTACCACCTTGTCCTACCAATAGCAAGCCAAAATACATGTTAATGTTAACCCGTGGACACCACTGTACATCAATTTTTTGCAAAGTGTTCCCGCTTATGGATGTACAGTTGCAGCCAAAGAAGAAATGGGCACAGAAGTTGTGAACATGCCATCCGTGGCGGGGCGCAGCAGCCAGAATTCTTTCGACCTATCCGTAATATATAAATGGAGGTGCCACTCTCAGTCTCAAAAAATTAGACAAAGTAATTGAGAAGCAGAAGAGACACAATAATCCTTTATTACAAATTTACAAATATATCAACATGATTAAAAGCAATAAAAAAAGAAAAGGGTATCAACATCCAGGAAAAGTCTGTACAATATTCAGTCTCATTCCATCAGGGAGCCACTAAATAATTATGTGCTATCTGTGATCACAAATAAGTAACAGTGCAATCTAAACAATGCAAAAACAAATGACCCCAAAGACTATATATATATATATATATATATATATATATATATATATATATATATATATATATATATAATGTGAATATAGATCAGTAGAAAACTAAGGAGAAACCCCCTGCAAAAAAGTTAACTTCTAAACCCTTCGAAGATCACAGATAGGTGCTCCCTAGACCCTCAAGTCTGGTAACATTACACGCTAGGCATGTTAAAGCATCACTGAGCTATAACCACATATAGTAAGACAAGTCAGGTTGAAAAATGGACTGTGGTCTTTAAATTGTCACTGTCATTATAACTTTTAAAATCTAAATCAACAGTAGATGTGATATGAAGCAAGTTTGCAATTTACATTCATTATTTTAGTTGTTGTTATCATGCTGTAAAACTAAGCTGAACTTACCAGAAATCCAGGTCCAGTCTCCTGAAGGCAGATTTTCTGACCTGTGCTGGTTGAAAAAAACAGACTTAAAGGGGAACTCTGGATAAGAAAAACTTGTTTTTTTATTAAAAGTACATTAAAAGTTATATAGATGTGTCTATATAATGTTTTACCATATCTGTACAGTTCTGACACACTGGTAGCTTATAGAAATCCAGGAAGTGAAAAAAATGGCCCCTGAGCCAATTCACATTGTCTCCTGCTCCTTCTGCTATCCCCCCCAGGAGACAAATCTTCCATGCCTCTGTCTCACATTGTGTGTGTTTACTGATATGCATATAGGGGGCAGGGCGTGATCTCCCAGGAGGCTTGGCTGGATAACCCAATCCCCTGACTGGTTCACCATCTCTATCCGGCCAGAAGCAGCTGCAGCACTAATTTTACTGATTGTAATGGGTGGGGGCTGTGATGATCACATGAGGGAAAGCATTCTGGGAAATACTAAACCAGGAAGGAGAGAAACACTAAACAGAGCAAAAAAAAACAAATGGATTTTTGGTGGTTTCAAAACTGGGATAGACAGGACAATGCTCTATGCTTCTGCAGAGGTTTCATTTTTTTTAACCTCTACCTAGAGTTCCCCTTTAACACAGAAATTCCGTCCAGTACAAAGAGTCACGGCTCAAGATGTCCGTCAATCACATGACTGCCTTCTCTCTGTAAGTAAGTTCTCAGATGGCATGGGATACACAGGACTTCTTGTTTTCTGACTGTTTCCTGTTTTTTGAGAAAAGAGAATCAGAAAACAGGAAGTGCCGATTTTTTCATGATAACTAAAAAAAAACCAAAGAAATAATGAATGTAAATTGCAAACTTGCTTTATATCACATCTACTATTGATTTAGATTTTGAAAGTTATAACGACAGTGACACTTTAAGGTCATTTTTGGCCGGGTCCTGAAAGGGTTAATATATGTTATTGGAAAAACCAAACAAATATCATCAAATATCATCAAATGCAATAAATATAACTAGTGTTTCAAAAAAGCAATTGTCATTGATACTAAGCATGGTCGTAGGCTTTCATGACCAGAAGGAAATGAATGTCCTGTTGGCCTCCATCTAGCCCGTAGACCAGAAAACAATCAAGGAAGGAATGGTCTTGTACACTATAACAATTCCTTTATTTATTTAGTGCCAACATATTACATAGCATTGTGCAGAGATGTTAGAGATTTCAGGCAGAGGGTTCTTACACTTTAACAATTTAATAGATTTAAGGCCAAAGCCTACTCTGTGGAGGATATGAAAAGTAGGTTTGCTCATAGTCAACTGTAGACCACATGCAAGTAGTGACAGTAAGCACGGGGTCACAGGAACAAGTAAATGAATAGAAAGGGTGATATATACGATTTCCCATACTGCAGGAGATCTGTAAATAATAAATTTACAGTCATATTTGGCTTATACATAGCAGGGACCAGTCATAGTTGTTGCAACTCCTGTGTCTACATCTGGCCTAGGTTCACCATTTTGCCACCCACTCTTCATCTTTATTTCAGTCCTTGGTTCAGGAGCAGTATTCTTCCACATAAGCCTGCACAGTCCCATGAGGAAGCTGCTACAATTTCCCACATTGAAGCATTTGGTAACTAATGGTAGATGCCTAAGGCAAGCAGTTTGTTTCTCATTGGCTACATATCTAGACCATGGTTGTCGCTCCCAAAGCCTGCCAAACCTATAGAGTTTTAGAAGATATATATAGTTTTACATTACTGGCACAGTAGAATTGTGTTTGCTCCACATTATGAGCAAGTTAATAGAAGCATTAACAGTATCTGGCAGCTTTAGTATAAAAGCTGAGATAAATTTCCTATCATAGAATGATTCACCAAATGTGATCAGATTGTACCATGGTTATAATACACTGTTGTATTATTCAGAAAACTTTGAAAAGCTATGATCGCTATGATACTTCACCGTCTGTAACATTTTCTCTACTAATGATTATGGTTTGTATGGCCACACACAACCGATGAGCACCTGTTTATCTGCTGAAGGTATTAAGCTAGCTATACACTAGCTATTGTCCACACAGAAACCATCATAGCTATCTAGCCTGAACCTCCCCATAAACATGCATGTCTATTCAATAAGCAGAGAGACACACACTGCTGTCAGAGTATTCTAACCACAGTATATCCCCCAGAATGCTGGCAGAACAAAGCACCAAGAATGCTTACATCCAACACACCCAGATCTCTTTTCTTCTGACATCTAATGTGTATATGCAACTTTAGGTTGATAGGTCTCTTTTTTTTTTTTTTTTTTTTTACTGTTTAGTAAGCCTGTCAAGGTCTGAATGTAATAAATCTTATCTTATTACCATATAATTTTGCCACTAGAGACATTTTTGCCATACTGAGAATGGGATAGTTTTAGAAGGAAACTAACAGTGGGTTAGGAGAATTTAACCTGACGTTATGTTCCCATAGAGCAGGGGATGCCGTGCACTGGGGGGGGCGTACTACAGTGGCTTGAGTGATGTCTTTGCAGGGGGACGGCTGAGTACACTGATAGCTGTAGTCCTGCCCCCAGTGCATCAAGCCACCATATTAATAAAATAAAGAGTGCAAAAACACAGCACTGAGGATTAAGGGAAGAAAACAGCGAGTCTGGTGTGAACTGGGCCTGTTTTTACGTTTTGGCTGACACACCCACTTGCCTTTCAGCCTCCTGGCAATGCAGGAGTTGCACTGCTTACTGCTAGCCTTGTTTGCTGCAGCTGAGCAGTGTTTTGGATTGACAGATGCCTCTACCTGTCCAGAACCTTGAGGATCAGAGCGCTGGTCCAATGGGGATCCGGACTGGGCTCTTGATCCTCATAAATGAAAGCAGAGCTAGTTATTCCCTGCTGGCAATTAAGGTTCATACCCTGATCCCAGCTCCCCCTGTCTACTCCTGCGATCCCTGTTCCTAATTCCTCTGTTTGCTTGACTTGTTACCTGGTTTCCCGCTATACCTTATTGACCATCCGTTTGATCCCTGATTTTGTACTGTGTTGTCCGTTTGGTTCTGACCTGGCTTGTCGACTCTCCTTGTTGTGTTTGTCTGTCTGTCTTTTTCGGTGTTACACTTATTAAGTGTAGAGCATGTCTTTGTGGTTGTCCGCGGCCGCCTAGGGCCGTGTGAGGCAAATAGGTAGGGAGGCTTGAGTCACCCCTAGGTATAAAAGCTTGGCTCAGCAATGTGTCCCTTTGGCTTATTTTAGATTTCGACTCCCTTGGGACAAAAACAAAAAACAGATGAGAGCCAAAGGTACGTTGTGCTCCATTGATGAAAAGGAGGTTTAGCAACTGAACCCCTACAAATCTATTCTTCACAGCACTAGGGGAAATAACTGTATGTCTGAATGTTTGAACACAGAAGTGAAATACCAGGTATGTCAAGTCAGAGGTGATGATTTTTAGAGATGCTAAAAATATTCTATAGAGATCAAAAAGTCATTCTTTGCTTTCTTTACCTTCTTTACCCCTACTTTATTTTGAATTCTAAAAACATCAGATACTGCAGAAAATCTTCAGAACTTAACTTGAAAGTGTACCTGGTGCTCAAAAAAAATAAATAGATATCCCCTAGGGACATGTGAAAAGTTTTGATTAGTTACTTATAAGTGTTCAGACCACAACCGATCAGTAGAATGAGGGGCAAGATGCATTCTCTACCCGCAGTGTGTGAGCGAAATCGCCCTATACACTTAGGGCACTATTACACGGAACGATAATCGGCCGAATTGGCCCGAATCGGCCGATTATCGCTCCATGTAATAAATGCAACGATCAGCCGATGACAACGATCATCGGCTGATCGTTGATATAGGTTAGACCCTATTTTCGTCGGGCGCCGACCGCGCACCGCTGTGTGTAATAGCGGTGCGTGGCCGGCGACTAACGATATACATTACCCATCCACGTTCCAGGGCTGCCGCGGCCTGTGATTGGCTGAGCGGCCTACCAGCTGACAGGCCGCTGTGAAGCTAGAGCGCGCGCGGGACCCCGGGAGAAGCGGACGGCAGGAGCAGCCCTGGAACGTGGATGGGTAATGTATGCCAGTTTAGCAAAGGCTGCAAGGACATCGGTAACAATGTCCTTGCAGCTCTTGTCAAACGATTATCGGGCCGTGTAATAGGCCCAGTAAACGAGCAACGATCTAGCAGATCGCTGCTCGTTTACAGGTATTATCGGACCCTGCTCGTCCCGTGTAATACCACCCTTACATTATACATCTGTCTTGATCACGTGACACAGATCAGAGAGAGTGCGCACTTCTCCTGGCCCATCCTCCTGATCGGTCTGAACACTCATACCCAACCAATTTTTTTTATGACAGTGCTCATTTAAAATAAAATAAAACATTTTATGTGTTCCTTCATTTTCCTATCTAAACTCCCCTTATTGCCCACAGCTTCTAGGCATTAAAAATATATACTTAGCAAATATATATTTACCAATACCTAATACCCCAATTCTTTTCAATTGTCAAGGAGCGAGAGCTCTGCTAGTCCTTCTTCAGCACAGTAGATTACATTCAGACTGTGCATAGCAAAATAAAAAGGACTAAATGAGTACATATATATGAATGATGGTTTACCGGAGGCTTCTAATAATATGTATATATGACTGTATAGACAGGCAAAACTGTACTGTTCAAAACAAGAAATATAACTATATTTAAAATATAAAATAGCTTTTTTTCTAAAGAAATTTTCTAAAAGCTGTTATTGGGTAAAAAAAATCTCTCTCTCTCTCTCTCTCTCTCTCTCTACATATATATATAGACACACACACAGTTGGTTATCAACTTACAATATTAATTGTAGGATGTCCATTGTAGGTTGAAAATATTGCATCTTGACACCAAAACTCTATGGAAAACTGGTAATTGGTTCTAAAGCCCTGAAAATGTCCTCCCAGATGATGAAGACTTTAAAGAAAAAATAGCTGATAGATAATATGGGTAAAGCTAGTTCTAACATACAAAAGGATAGTCTCAACCTAGAGAGGTAGGATAAAATGTAACACTCACCACTACGCTTCTCTTCTTTCTTTATTGCAGTTGAGACATTACATGTGCACGGGAAGGAGGACACACATAAACATGCATTGACCGCAATGACCATTATGTGTGCTGCTGCACACTTCCACTGGCCGTACAACCAACAATCGTTCAGCTGGTAGAAGTTGAGGATCTATTACATATTTTCGCAACTAAATTGGTGGTTGTGTTGGGATGATATCCTGTATATTGTGCAGGTAACACTGCAGGGAATCACTGGCACAGCTGTATTGTGCAGTACATATGACTAGAGACTGGAGACACTGGAGAAGCTGTGAATAAGTTTTGTAATAGGTCTTTTTCTTATCACAGTTCCATCCAGTAAGGATTTTTTCTTATTTTATTTTGATATGTTCTTTCAGTTTGAGTTTTTTTTTTACTGTTTTACTATTTTTTTTTTTTACTATTATATAAACATATAATAACCGCAACAAATGGATGATGTAAATGGAGTTAATCTCTATACTGTGTAGTGGACTATGTCAGTGCCATATAACACACATACACAATAGGTTCTGAAAACTATTTGTCTAACAGATTTGCAAAAGGAGATACAGTTTTGTTTACCATGTCCATTTTCAGGGTATGCCTACTGTTTGTGGAGATAATCTTGTCAACATACCATGAATTTTGTCAGCATAAAATGAACTGTGTGAGCTCTTAATGAGTTTTGTCAGCACATTTAGAAGAAGGATACGTTTATGGCTACAAAGTAAATGGATTCCCACCAAATACTCTGGGGTTGCTATAACAAGCCAACGCATATACATGCCATATACAATAAGGATAATGAGGAAAATGTACTGAGCCAAATGCATAGGAACTTCACACTTCACAATTTGTGAAAATGTGGAGTATACAGCGTGCTACTAATGTATTCAGTGTTTTGCATATCTTTTCTTTCTACCTTGACAGTTTTGTAGTATTTGTAAATTTGTTACTATTTGTGGAATTCTTTGTTATATTTTGTTTTACCACCAAAATATTTGTGAAGAAAATATGTTATTCTGTTACATATGTGGGAGGATTTGAGTCTCTTCAAGTTCTTGTGAAACACTCAAGTTTGAAACGTGTGTGTGTAACTGAACTGAGTGTTACTGAAAATCCAACTTCTGCATTTGAGCAGCATTGGGGGAGCTGAACTTTTCTTCTTTAAAGGGGAACTCCGGATAAGAAAAACTTGTTTTCTATAAAAGTACATTAAAAGTTAAATATATGTGTCTATACAATGTTGTATGGAGAAGCTTTCACCGGCACTACTCCTGGCACTTAAACCGTCTATACAGCTGGACGTGTAATGGACTAATGTGATTCTACTCCGGGGGTGCTCCTTTAAATATGAAGCATCCAAATGCAATGTCATATGAAGAGACAAAAAGTCAAGGGCACTCACCCGTCAGTAGTGAAGATTTCTTTATTTCATGGTGCAGTAAAATTTCAGGATTGCACACTGATCAGGGCAGACGCCATCCTGTTAGAGCGTGGTCATGATGGCCATTTCGCGCGCATGCGCGCTTCATCGGATCCGATGAAGCGCGCATGCGCGCGAAATGGCCATCATGACCACGCTCTAACAGGATGGCGTCTGCCCTGATCAGTGTGCAATCCTGAAATTTTACTGCACCATGAAATAAAGAAATCTTCACTACTGACGGGTGAGTGCCCTTGACTTTTTGTCTCTTCATATGACATTGTCTATACAATGTATTACCATATCTGTACGGTTCTGCCACACTGGTAGCTGATAGAAATCCAGGAAGTCAAAAACACTGGCCTCTGTGCCAATCCACATTGTCTCCTGCTCCTTCTGCTATCCCCCCTTAGGAGACAAATCTTCCATGCCTCTGTCTCACATTGCGTGTGTTTGCTGAGATCAGGCTGATGATGTAGAAAGGAGGCAGGGCGTGATGTCACAGGAGGCTTGGCTGGATCACCCAATCCCCTGAGTGATTCACCATCTCTGACCGTCCAGAAGCAGGTGTTGCACTGATTTCTCTAATTGTGCAGAAGTGTGCAGTGAACTTAGGGCTGTGTTCACACATTTTGGAGTGTCATTGCAGTACTGCAGCGTTTTCACAAAAATGATGCAGTAACACAAGTAAATGACGCTAAACGGCAGAGAGGATCAGAGCCTTATTGTGGGGCTCAACTTCAACGATAACAGATGCTTGATCATAATATGTGTGTGGAAATGAAAAGAAAAAAAAATTCAAAAAGTTTTTTAACTTTATTCCAATATCAGTGTTACAGGTAGAGAATACAGCATGCTGTGTGGTGTTACAGGTAGAGAATACAGTGTGCTGTGTGGTGTTACAGGTAGAGAATACAGCGTGCTGTGTGGTGTCACAGGTAGAGAATACAGCGTGCTGTGTGATTTTACAGGTAGAGAATACAGCGTGCTGTGTGGTGTTACAGGTAGAGAATACAGTGTGCTGTGTGGTGTTACAGGCAGAGAATACAGCGTGCTGTGTGGTGTTACAGGTAGAGAATACAGCGTGCTGTGTGGTGTTAAAGGTAGAGAATACAGCGTGCTGTGTGGTGTTACAGGTAGAGAATACAGCGTGCTGTGTGGTGTTACAGGTAGAGAATACAGCGTGCTGTGTGGTGTTACAGGTAGAGAATACAGCGTGCTGTGTGATTTTACAGGTAGAGAATACAGCGTGCTGTGTGGTGTTACAGGTAGAGAATACAGTGTGCTGTGTGGTGTTACAGGCAGAGAATAAAGTGTGCTGTGTGGTGTTACAGGTAGAGAATACAACGTGCTGTGTGGTGTTACAGGTAGAGAATACAGGGTGCTGTGTGGTGTTACAGGTAGAGAATACAATGTGCTGTGTGGTGTTACAGGTAGAGAATACAGCGTGCTGTGTGGTGTTACAGGTAGAGAATACAGCGTGCTGTGTGGTGTTACAGGTAGAGAATACAGCGTGCTGTGTGGTGTTACAGGTAGAGAATACAGCGTGCTGTGTGATTTTACAGGAAGAGAATACAGCGTGCTGTGTGGTGTTACAGGTAGAGAATACAGGGTGCTGTGTGGTGTTACAGGTAGAGAATACAGGGTGCTGTGTGGTGTTACAGGTAGAGAATACAGTGTGCTGTGTGGTGTTACAGGTGGAGAATACAGCGTGCTGTGTGGTGTTACAGGTAGAGAATACAGTGTGCTGTGTGGTGTTACAGGTAGAGAATACAGCGTGCTGTGTGGTGTTACAGGTAGAGAATACAGCGTGCTGTGTGGTGTTACTGGTAGAGAATACAGCGTGCTGTGTGGTGTTACAGGTAGAGAATACAGCGTGCTGTGTGGTGTTACAGGTAGTAACAGTGTGCTCTGTGGTGTTACAGGTAGAGAATACAGTGTGCTGTGTGGTGTTACAGGTAGAGAATACAGCGTGCTGTGTGGTGTTACAGGTAGAGAATACAGCGCAATTTGTACGCCGCCGTACATGTGTGGCTGAAACTACGGGGATGGGAAAAATCGAAATGCGGCCGTTACGACTGCTGAATGAATGAGAACAGACTGTTACAGACAATATCTGACTCCATCTTTTCTGTCAGAGGTGGCCATAAAATGCTGTGTGCATAAAACAGTGGGCGGTTCTCGCATTGATCTCTCCTATAGGAAAAATAGGGGAAGGCACTATTGTGAATACTGTTTGTCTCTGTTCACACATATCAGATTTAACACGTTGCGTCAGACCTTATCACATGTAAATATGCCATCTGCAACCCTGCTTACATGCGTAAGAAAAACTTTTGGTGCTACGATGGAAAAAGTAGAATGTCACTCATGCTGCTGATTCCACACAGAAATGCCAAAGATTAGCTCGGTTGAATGACACTTAGGATAATCTTTGTGTGGATCTGTGCCACTGCAAACTGCAAAGTACACAGCAGTTTTAAATGCAATGTCTGCACATATCCTTAGGCTAGGTTCTTACTGCATTTTTGCTGTATCATTGTATCTGTTCAGTATGTTGAATTTTAACATATAGAAAAATGGCAGTTTTGTACATAATTTCTGTAAACCTATTTTTTCTATGTGCTCCTTCTGTGATGTACCCATGATACCTTGCCTGCTTAATAAAATATTGTTTAAAAAAATAAATAAATAAATAAATAAATAAATGTCAGTTCTGTAATATCCTTACCATTGTGCAAAATATTCAACAATTCTTTGGTAACTGGTATTGTGCCGAGGGACTGGTGTAAGGCAAATGTAGTGCCGATCTTCAAAAAACCCTGTGGGAGTTCCCCAGGTAACTATGGACCGGTAAGCTTAATGTCCATTGTGGGGCTTGGTTTGCCACTGAAGGGAGCAGTCGCACGCCGCTGGAGCTCCTGCACAACGGACAGATAAGCAGCAATCCTACAGCAAACCTAGACTCAATTTACACTTTGGGGGACTCCCGATCTCTCCGGCTCTTCCCGAGGAGGGCTTCCGCAGCCGCCAAACGGAGGATCCTTTCATCCATGCCGTCAGCCAGAACACAGCAAGATGGCGCCGGCACTTATATGAACAATCAGCGAGGCCGCCTCTTACCAGGTGTCAGGGCAGCGTGGCAGGCTCCTCTGACACCCGACTCATCAGCCCGCCAACAGAGGAACTTATCGGGTGAGCAATTAACCCCTTCTCATCCAAAGAAAAGGAATCGGAAGAGGAGGTGAGCTGGTATTGGCGTTGGCCAGAAAGACTTAGGCTCTGCCACACAACACCACCAGCAGCGGCAGCAACATTCTTTATCACCGCATGCCGCCCCCTTCCTGATGCCTCCTTTCTGACCACTTGGTGATGATAGCCGCCAACGATCATTATCAGACTTATGCTTGCCAGCACTCTTCTCAGAAGATCTGAATACACCTCCTTGTCCTACACTAGATTCCTCACCTGCTGGTAATCCTCAAGAAGCCAGGCAAAGGACTTTAATGCCTACATCGTTCCTGACACAAGGGTCACCTACAACAGCAATGCATGACCCTCTAGATGACATACTTTATGATTTGGACCCCTCTATTATGCCTTCATTAAAAAAGATGCTGTTAGCCCTTCGGAACTCTATTCGGGCAGATTTAGACCGCGCCATTTCAGCAATTTCAGACTCAGTATGATTAGCCACAAAAAGGATTCAATGTCTGGAAGACACGCTATCCTCAGTTATAAATAAACATAATTCATTGCTGGTATCTCATCATCTGCTGGAATCTGAACTGTCCGCTGTTAAACAGACTTTAGAGACCAAAATCTCAAACTGAGACCAAAATCTCAAACTGAGAGGTGTGCCTGAATCAATGACTGGGCGCACACCCAGAGAAAGGTGACGCGTGGAGCCTTTCTCTCAGGGGTGTTCACCCCATGACCCCTTTTTTCAACCCAGGCATCGCTCACCAATTCTTTGATTGGGTGATATGATTGATATGTTTTTTTTTTCCTTTGTGCAGTTCTCTTTTTCATTTTTTTCTGATATTGTGATTTATACACATATATATATTTTTTGTGTATCTGTGGGTTTTATAACACAATGATTTATCCCTGAATTATTTGGATATACTATTTGATACAGATTATCTCCATCTTTTCACTGTATGATATTGGTGTTTCTAGTTATTTGTTTTGGCTGCACGCTGTGCCGGGGCAATTAATTATCATACATCTTTTTACATATCCTTATTTTGGGTCATGGTGGCAATATTATTTGCCTGTAACCCCCTGTAGGTCACATACCCATTGATAATCATTTGTATGTGGGATGACCATGAATTTCTGTGTTCCTGATTGGAATTTTTAATTGTTTTTAACTGTGTTTTGTAGTGTTCTGTGTGATCTTTAATATAATAAAATAAAATATATTTGTATTTTTTCATAATTAGCAAGTGGAGTGCACTCTTGTTTGATGTCTAGTCTTTGCTTCTTTTTGGTTTGCTATGGTTATAATCTAGGCATTTGAGTGGCACCCCGTCCCTTAATTATTTAGGTAGAGCCCCCTGTTTTGTTTTCTCATATAGATGAAATTGTACAATTGTACACACACTATATCAGCATTTCTTTCTTTCACGTTTTCAGTCATTGCAACATACTACTTTGGGATAATCCCAATCTAAGCATATTCTAAGCTCACAATAGCTATATAGCACCACACTCTTTTCTTATTTCTACTTCTTTACATACACATTAGGCTCTTGCGCCTTGCACAAATCCTGCTAGCTCTCACACTACAGCTACATGGAACCACATTAATACTAACTACTAACTTGTATGCATACTGTGGCTATATTTCTGCTATCATATTTGCGTTACTACTCTGTATTTTGCTACATTTTATACGCATTATGTTAAAAAATTTATGTCAAATCTTCATTAAAAACCCCATTGAAATGTTAACGTCCATTGTGGGGAAAATATTTGACAGCAATGTTTCTATCTTTGCAGATGACACCAAGCTTTGCAGTACAGTACAGTCTATGGAGGATGTGCAAATGTTACAGGATCTGGTCACAGCAAAAAAAAAAGTAGAGGGTTTCAAAACAGGCTTAGACAAGTTCTTAGATCAAAATAACATTAATGCATAGAAGCAGGGCCGCCATCAGGAATTTCGGGGCCCCATACAACCAAAGTGTCTGGGCCCCCCACATTAATAAAAAAAACAATTGTGTGTTCGCCCCACGCCTTGCTGGGAGGTATAATTTGGTTCAGATCAATTCTAGAGAACTGGCTCATATACCCCATTTTCCCCAGTGGCTTAAAATGTAACCTCTGTTATACAGTTATAAAATTGTAGAAATTAAATGTGAACAAGGTGCAATTCAAACAGACACTTACTTGTATAGCTGCCTCTTGTGCTCTGTATGCAGTGCATTATATTCACCCCTGCAACGTACAATTTATAGTGTGTCTACAAGCCCAGCGGGGCTCATTATGATGGAGACTAAAACTTATACAAGAGTGGGGTAGGGGTTCCCCTGTATTCAGAATGCTGTTGAGCACTAGGCAATGCCCCGTTTGGGGTTATTGAATTTCGAGGGTCTGGGGGGCTGTTTGATTTGTATATGTTCACCAATATCAGCCCCCCCCCCCCCCCCCGGTAAGCTCACTAACATAGAATATGTTGATAAGGCTAATATAATGAGGCTGTTCCATGTTAGTGAGCATATACAAATCCTACCCACCCCCAGGCAGACTAGTTTAGCTCACCCAAGACAGTGATAGCGAATACATGGTGGTGAGAACGCTTTCTAGGAGATCCTGTTTGTGCAGCAGAGGTGTCTTTATCCTGCTCTGCCCCACTACCCCTACCCCACTCTTGTATAAGTTTTAGTCTCCATCATAATGAGCCCCGCTGGGCTTGTAGACACGCTATAAATTGTACGTTGCAAGGGTGAATATAATGCACTGCATACAGAGCACAAGAGGCAGCTATACAAGTAAGTGTCTATTTAAATTGCACCTTGTTCACATTTAGGTTCTACAATTTTATAACTGTATAACAGAGGTTACATTTTAAGCCACTGGGGAAAATGGGATATATGAGCCAGTTCTCTAGAATTGATCTCACACACAGACACCAGCACACATGTATACAGACATACAGACACCAGCACACATGTATACAGACATACAGACACCAGCACACATGTATACAGACACCAGCACACATGTATACAGACACCAGCACACATGTATACAGACATACAGACACCAGCACACCAGGGCACAATGAAGTTTGAACTTCTGCAACCTGGAGAAATCACCTGATATCACCTGCAGTCCTATGTAACACCACATAACACAGTGGTATCTCTGAGTACAGATAATGTAGTAGATTTCACCTGCAGTCCTATGTAACAGCACAGATAACACAGTGATATCTCTGAGTATAGACCATGTAGTAGATGTCACCTGCAGTCCTATGTAACAGCACAGATAACACAGTGATATCCCTGAGTACAGATGTAGTAGATTTCACCTGCAGTCCTATGTAACAGCACAGATAACACAGTGATATCTGAGTATAGATCATGTAGTAGATGTCACCTGCAGTCCTATGTAACACCACAGATAACACAGTGATATCTCTGAGTACAGATAATGTAGATGTCACCTGCAGTCCTATGTAACACAACAGATAACACAGTGATATCTCTAAATACAGATAATGTAGTAGCTGTCACCTTGGGGCGCCCCTACTAAATGATGTTCTACAAAATAAGAAAAGTGTCATACAGTGACTCACCGGTGACGTCTTCTTTGATCTGAGGCGTCACTTTCCCTTTTCCTCTCCATCCGGCCCAGACCTTCATGATGATTCCTTCCAGATACGTTTCATCCCCTTAGAACCTGCGAGACAAACAATTTAGGCTCCGCACATTTCTAGCAACTTCCTTTCCTTTCTCCCCCCTGTAGGCTCCCATAGTAACTGCGCTGTGTGGGATGCCCCCTGTATGTAGGATCCCCTGCTGTGCCCCCTGTATGTAGGATTCCCAGCTGTGCCCCCATGAGCTAATAATGCCCCTAGAGGTGGCCCCCATGAACTAATAATGCCCCCAGAGGTACCCCCATGCACTAATAATGCCCCCAGAGGTACCCCCATGCACTAATAATGCCCCCAGAGATGCCCCCATGAGTTAATAATGCCCCCAGAGGTGCCCCCATGAACTAATAATGCCCCCATATACTAATAATGCCCCCAGAGGTGCCCCCATATACTAATAATGCCCCCAGAGGTGCCCCCATATACTAATAATGCCCCCAGAGGTGCCCCCATACACTAATAATGCCCCCAGAGGTGCCCCCATGAACTAATAATGCCCCCAGAGGTGCCCCCATGAACTAATAATGCCCCCAGAGGTGCCCCCATGAACTAATAATGCCCCCAGAGGTGCCCCCATATACTAATAATGCCCCCAGAGGTGCCCCCATACACTAATAATGCCCCCAGAGGTGCCCCCATATACTAATAATGCCCCCAGAGGTGCCCCCATACGCTAATAATGCCCCCAGAGGTGCCCCCATATACTAATAATGCCCCCAGAGGTGCCCCCATATACTAATAATGCCCCCAGAGGTGCCTACATATACTAATAATGCCCCCAGAGGTGCCCCCATATACTAATAATGCCCCCAGAGGTGCCCCCCATATACTAATAATGCCCCCAGAGGTGCCCCCATACGCTAATAATGCCCCCGGAGGTTCCCCCATACACTAATAATGCCCCCAGAGGTGCCCCCCATATACTAATAATGCCCCCAGAGGTGCCCCCATATACTAATAACGCCCCCAGAGGTGCCCCTAAAAAAAACAAACATCTTACTCACCTAATCCGCGCTGTGCAGGCAGCAGCTCTTCCTCCTCCTCTTCGGGCTCCATCTTGCGAGCCGCAGGGACGGAACTTCCGGCAGACGTGATGACGTCCCATCGTCACGCCTGCCGGAGGGGCACATGATCACGGCCCGGCCTCCCATAGGCTGCTGGTATGAAGTGCCGGCAGCCTATGGGAGAGAATACAGGAGGAGGACGCTGACAGGTCCTTCTCCTGTATTCTGATCGCTTTAATGTTCCGCCCGCTGTGCGGGCGGAACATTAAAGCGATCAGTGCATCCCGAGAAGCTGCGTGGCCGCAGCTTCTCAGGATGCTCATAAACAGGTGGCAAGGGGGGCCGTGCGGACCCCCCTAGCGTAGCGCCCCCCCCCCCCGTGTCTCTTAGGGTCCGGGCCCCATACGGCAGTACCACTTGTACTGCCCTATCGGCGGCCCTGCATAGAATGTATAGAACCTATCATCATCTGTCCCCTTCCCTGTATCCATCCCTTCCTTGTATATCCCCCTTCCCTTCATCCATCCCCTTCTTGGTTAAACTTGATGGACATAGGTCTTTTTTCAACCATACTAGGCAACTATGTGAACAACTGCGTCTTTGTGTATGAAAAATTTTATTATTTTTTTTAAACTATCTGTTTCGATCCATTGTCAATGGAAAACGGATTTTGCACTTCATCTGTTTTTTTCCCTTTCAAAATATATGGTTAACGGACAGCAAAAACACAGTGGAACTTAAGCCCCTATAACATGGGGCAGTTCTGAGGAGCAAATGAGCGTTCACTTGCTCCTCGTTCACTGCCTGCTGCCGGCGCTGTTACATGCATCAGCAACGAGAGGTTAAAAGCAGGGATATGTGGAGTTTTGTGGGATCTGCTTGTTGACACATGTATAGTGCTTATTAAGTGTATAAAAGGTCTTATATAGCACTGTATGTATGTGTGTAGAGTATGATATAAGGCCTGTTGTGTTGTTTTGTCAACCTATAACGTTTATTTCACCCATCAGTGCAGGGATGGAGGCCTAGAAACCAATGGTTGCTGTTGAGAGACCTTTGTGAGAGAGTCAGTATGAGAGGGGTTGCAGAGATAGAAATTGCACTTTAGGTTGCAGATGGTATGGACGGGAACCATGATAATAAGTAGTGATGACGTATAGCATACCTCCCAACTGTCCCGGATTCCGCGGTGCTGTCCCGCGGTCCCGGAACGCCCCCCCGTGTCCCGCATTAAATGTGGCCCCAGCGAAAAAAACAATAAACCAGTAACTCACCTGTCCGCCGGTCCCAGCAGCTCCTCTCCCGGCAGAGCGCGCACTCCCGTCATCCTCCGGGGCGGGCAGAGGGGTACAGAGACACTGACTGTACCGGAAGTGATTCATGATGGAGGCTGCAGGTCACTTCCGGCACAGTCAGTGTCTCTGTACCCCGCTGCCCGCCCCGGAGGATGACGGGAGTGTGCGCTCTGCTGGGAGAGGAGCTGCTGGGACCGGCGGACAGGTGAGTTACTGGTTTATTGTTTTTTTTCGCTGGGGCCACACTAATGGGGGGATTGGCTACTCTGTGGGGCGCTATATGGGGGATTGGATAATATGTGGGGCACTATATGGGGGATTGGCTACTATGTGGGGGGATTGGCTACTATGTGGGGCATATATGGGGGCATTGGCTACTATGTGGGGCACTATATGGGGGCATTGGCTACTATGTGGGGAACTATATGGGGGATTGGCTACTATGTGGGGGGATTGGCTACTATGTGGGGCATATATGGGGGCATTGGCTACTATGTGGGGCACTATATGGGGGCATTGGCTACTATGTGGGGCACTATATGGGGGCATTGGCTACTATGTGGGGCACTATATGGGGGCATAGGCTACTATGTGGGGCTCTATATGGGGGCATTGGCTACTATGTGGGGCACCATATGGGGCATTGGATACTATGTGGGATACTATATGGGGCATTGAATACTATGTGGGGGATTGTATACTATGTGGGGCACTATGTGGGGGATTGGATACTATGTGGGGCACTATATGGGGGACTGGCTACTATGTGGGACACTATATGGGGGCATTGGATACTATGTGGGGCACTATAATGGGGGATTGGATACTATATAGGGCATTTTGGGGGGGATTGGATACTGTATTGGGCACTATTCAGTCAGCAGCATGTGGTGACTGTAGGGGAGTGTCTATGGAGGGTTGCTATGGGGGCGTGGCTATGGAGGGGTGCTATGGGGGTGTGGCTATGGAGGGTCGATATGGGGGCGTGGCTATGGAGGGTTGCTATGGGGTGTGGCTATGGAGGCCCGCTATGGGGGCGTGGCTATTGGGACCGTGGCGCACATGTGCCTGTTTGCTGTTTGCAAAAGTTGGGAGGTATGGTATAGATTGGACCGAGTGACTACAGAGTGAACAACTAAAAGGCCACAAGTATGACTGCAAATAAAAATGAATGAAAGAAAGCCGTCTCAGCAGATAGACATATACACAAAAAGCTGTGTATGTGATGCCAGTATCTGTACATGAGGGAATAGCTAGGCTGTGAATCTTCAGTCATGCTGAGACCATTCTGCAGATAGAGGAAGAGCGCTCTATATTTCAGCTCTCTTCCCCCAGCTTGAAAACATGTCTTGAGCGGGCACTATAAACAGGACACAACTGTGACCAGGGTGTATGACAGTGTGAGAGTCCTGGCCCTTGCACAGTATCCAGAATCTGCCTAGCATTAGTTCATGTACATTCCTTGCGTCTGTGTCCAGCAGGGGTCCACATTCTCCCAACCCATACTGTACTGACTTCCAGTTCACACCTCCCTCCTCACGTTACTTTCCCATAGCTCGCAGTAGTGAATGAATCGCTGCTGGCACCCCGCCTCTTTGCACAGTCTTTGTTTCTGTCTGCTATAAGCAGAGGCTATGATAGGCTCCTGAACATGTCAGTCAGTGTGCAGTCCCTGCCTCCCTCCACAGCAGGTCAATGAATTGACAGAGCTCAGAGCTCAGGCAGCTGGAAGACCTGGGAAGTGAGTGCTAGGAATCTGCTGCTGCTGCTGCTCCTCACATTATCTCTCATTCAGGAGTGTCCTCACAATTGGAAGAGATTATTCACCGTTCTCCTCCTACTACCGACTAATGCTGGCTTTCTAGGGTGAGTTTCTATTATTTCCCTTTTTTCTGAGCATTAAATCTGTAGTCTGGTATATACTGTGGCTCATGCATACATGTGTTCTGCATTGTAGTGTATTGTGTCTGTGTGCTCTTCTTGCTACTACTAAGAGAAAGTGGGATTGAGGGAATTAATACAAGTGTCCTTGTAGGGTCAAACAGATAAGTAGTTTTTTTGTTCCAATTCTCCTATGGTTTTTTACACCTTCACATGGACTCAAGAACTAGATTTAAGACAGGTCAAACTTGATGGACTTGTGACTTACTGTCATCCTATATAAGATGTTTATGAGTTCCATAAATGCAGTAGCTGTGGGTGAGAGCAGTGCCTAGGTGTGTGACACATCTGGCTAAGTGCTCAGCACCTCCTTGATGATGACACCAGGTAGCCCCAGCCTTGGGCTCTGCTGAACTTGGGTGCTAATCTTGAACTTCTCCCATGAATAAAAGCAGCAGGGGGTCTGGTCTTTGTCAGTGTCTGGGTCTACAGCTGCTTTTGTCTAGGTCTGTGCTCTTGTCCTTAAACTTTATGATCAGCTACAGCCCCCCTTAATGCAGATTCCTCATTGCTACTGCTTCTTCTGCTTTACAACCCTAGCAGTCAGCCCATCTGTTAAAACACCAGATTCAATGGTAATTGAAAAGACCAGGGAAATTCTCTCAAGTGTTTTGACTTTGAACACCTCTTGAATAGCATGTGCCGACGTGTTACACATTTTAAGTGGGGATCACACTGAAGGATGACTGTGACATGGCCTGTGATGACTTATACAGTAACATGGTCGCTCTATACATCTATTGTATTCAGTGCCTATGTTTAAATCCCAGGCAAACTCCAGCTTGCACAATCTGCAATGTTCTTCTGGGCTACTTAAAAAGTGTCACCTCTTGTCTCCATTCTACATCTTGATATTAATGCCCCATCAAAGCTAAGTTTACACCCATCAACTACTGACCAATGAGACTGAGCTTAGTGCAATATATATTCGGTTAGGATAGAACCAATCATCATCTTCTATGATAATTGTCTGCCAAGGTATAAGTTACAATCGTTGCCATCAACAAACAAATTTTTCGCACATCAGATTTTGGTCGGATCAATTAACCATTTAGACACAACAATGAGTAAAATTGGTCTGATTGGACAGACATTGGTCAGATATATGTACATGTAAAAACACCCTTCCATGTCATCAGGTTGGGGAGGGAATTTATTATGGTGGTGATAGTATTGTCAGATTCTTATGTACATTTTCCAAAGCCATGTTTTAAACTTGATTAAAAATCTAGGCAAAATAACACAAATGTATATAAATAAACCACGCATGTAATGTTTACTATGATATAGTAACTAAAAGGCGATATTTATCAACACTGTTCACAGTAAATTATACTAATATGATTTTCTCATTTCCCTAGTGGGGACTATATAGAACATATGAAACTCTGTGTCTTCCTTCATAATGTTTCTGCATAAATCAATATAATGTAAAAGTGAATGTATGTTGTTGGTACAATGTCTCAGTCAGTCCATCGCCCTTGATAAATGGCTTGTAAAGAGTGAAATGAGAAAACATAAGGCCATCATCTATCTTATTACCTGCATAGTCTACTTTCTGTCATATGGGTAATTGGCTGGAAAATATTGTCTAATACTTTGATATAAAGTATGCCCCATGCAGCTGTAATCTGGAGCTAGCTTCCTTCCAAGCTTTTAGACATGCAAACCACCTTATCAATGCTCTCGGCTCCATGCACATGACAGATTAGCACAAGAGTGCTGCCAAGTGTGGCTTGGTAATATGTCACCTTATAAACTATGAGCATTTGCACACAGCGTTGATTGGTGACTACATAAACTACTAATGCCTATCATACACTGGGATGCTGTTCAGATGACCTTCAGGACCTCATTAACACTCTGTAGGCTGCACTGCATAGTACATTGTACAGAATCCAGGGTTCTGGACAACAAACACAATAAGGACTCATTGTACTAATTGGTTAATAGACCCATTGAAGAAAACAAGTAACCAACAGAGAATATCGATTGGAGCTAGAATTATCTTCTGGGCATATTTTTAGCCCATGTAAGAGGGCTGGTGAAGTATGAGTGTACTGTGTGATGGTTTCTCTGGGTGGAGCAAGTGCAAGCAACAAATATAACAACTTATGCAGTTTCATGAATTCACTGAGATGTGGTATATACTGTACATTACATAGTTGCATAGTACGGTTGAAAAAAGACACATGTCCATCAAGTTCAACCAAGGAGGGGATGGATACAGGGAAGGGGGAGGGGTGATAGGTTCTATACATATGCATTTATATTATTTTGGTCTAAGAACTTGTCTAGCCCTGTTTTGAAGCCCTCTACTGTTTTTGTTGTGACCAGATCTTGGGGTAGACTGTTCCACAGATTCACAGTTCTCATTGTAAAGAAGGCTTGTCGCCTCCGGAGATTGAACCTTTTTTTCTCCAGGCGAAGACAGTGCCCTCTTGTCCTTTTAGGTAGTTTTACCTAGTCTTGAGTCTTTCTGTATTTTATTTTACTGATAACTTTTTATTATACATTTAGTTAGACATTTTATAATAGGTGCATTGTGGAGGCCAAACCTTTAGGACCCCACTGATGCTTATATGAAGGGGTTGCCTTCCTGCATTCTTGGAGAAGAGGAAGCAGTGCATGCATGGTCACACTCCATAAACTCCCTTAACTGTTGTAGTTTAGGCTGGTTTTATATATTCAGTTGTGCCTGGCCAGTTTTACACTTGAGCTGGAGACAACTGATGACAATTTTGTGCACTCATATGGTATCCATAGCCAGCCAGACAAACACTGCATGTAAAATCTTTATGTCCAGAGCAAGGGACATCTGGCATCACATTCAATGGATGTCAAACCTGCTCCCACAGAAAAGCATCTTATAACCTGTGACATGTTAGCAAAATCATCAAAATGCTGCAATTTACATGAAAACAACTGGGTGGCCACACATACAGTATACTCCTCCCAATAGAGTACCGTTATATCATGTTTTCATCTTGTAAAACGTTTTCGTTAACACGTTTTGGTATATGCTTAGCCATGAGAAAAGTTATTGATGGACTGTATTTAGTTGTAACTGTCACCAGCTGTATTGTTGGTGTGTTGTGTCTGTCAAAAAATCAAGCTTTGGAAAGAGTGGGGCACTGTGGAAGCAGGAGCAGCTTCTTACACTCTGTATTGCGGCTGTACAGATTTGCTGGAAAGGCCACAGAGTACCCAGCTCAGCAAGCCTGCAAACTATAAAGCAAAAATTAATAAAGCATCACTAAGCATGGCCAGATATTCACTAGGCCAGTCATAGAGCACCTGGCTCAGCAAGTCTATAACAGTAAGCAAGTGATGCATAAGGCATTGCTGGCTTACTGTACAGTGTAAGGAGCGTGAACTCCTGTCAGATTTTAAATGGTGTCCTGGGCCCTGTATATAGCATAGAGCATTAGAAACACACGTTCCAATGGGTATTTAAAAGTAATTTTATAATATGGGTCAATTTTCTACCCATTTCTCTCTTAACCCAAGCCATAGAGCATTACAGAGACTTATATGTAAACAACTGGTCATTTGCATGCATCGCTAATCACATATACAGAATTAGGCTATGTTCACACTACGTAAAAGTACTGCCGTTGTTGCCATTAGCAACAACGGGCGTACTTTCTACGGGTGAACATTACCTATTGTTCTATGGGATCCCGGCCGGAGCGTACACACATCGTATACGCTCCGGCCAGGATCCTGCTCGGGGACGCAAATAACTGACATGTCAGTTTTCTGCGGCCGCAATTCAATGAATTGCGGCCGTAGGAAACCCTGTCAGTTCACACAGTGAAGCAAGCGGCTCCAGCCGCTCGCTTCATTGTGTGCTATGGGAGGTTCTGAACCCTGTGGCCGAAAGATCATGATCCGTGCAGAGATCGGCCGTTCCGTGACCCAGCCGGGTCACGAAACGGCCGGTCTCCATACGTTGTGTGAACATAGCCTTATGCAAGATGCCTCAAAGTCGTATCAGTCATGACTGATTTACAGCATTTTTCTAAATCAAATGATCAGATTCATAAAAGGAGATGCATTGGTAGGGAAACCAGCACACTGTACGTATAGGGCACCAGCATTGACATACATTAATTTCTCTACAATCATTTGCAGCCTTCAAAGGTAACACAATGATATCTGATGGATTCTCCATTTACATACAGCAAATATTCTCAGACATTTTGGTCAAATAGGTGTAAACCTAGCCTCATACAGTGCATGCACCTATATATGGTTCCCACACTCCAATTTACTTAGAGGTAAAAAAACGCAAGAAAGGAATACCAAGGTACCTTGAAGTAAGGCTTAAATACATACTAGGAATGTAACCATGCCCTAAACACAAAATTCCCTATTCTTGCTTTTCCTCTATTAGCTATGTTCACACTCTAGTTATGCTTTCATTTTTTTAAAGACAGCTACTTTTATTTTTATGGTAATTATTGTGCTTGTGAAATATCCCCTGAAACCTCTCTTGTCTGGTGATGCCATAGACTGAGCAAGGAGTTTTTTTTTTAAAGGGAAGGAAGTGTGATAACAACCTATCCCAAATTATCTCCGCTCACAACTTACTGCGTAAGCAGAATACTTCCTCACTGACCTAGAACATTTGCTCTTCAGGTTTTCGTATCATGTTGGTATATACTGTGACGACAGGCTAGGAAAATGATCTATTTTTATTGGATGTTAATAATGAGTTATTCAGAATACCAAGGGAGAGTTATTACCATACTTGTAACAGCTGTCTGCATTTCCACTGTACAAAAAAATGTGCAATAATAGAATAAAAATCCATGTCATAGTAGATTGTGGCAAAAAAAGATAAAAAATATTTTAGGAGTGGTAAGTTTATTTTGACAAAAAAAAGGATTTACTACCACATAATTTTCTGCATTGAACAGTATGATATCTGTTCTGAACTCCATGTTTATGAAGGCCTTTGACCATAGCCACCATGTCTGCGCCCAAGAAAGTGAAACTTTTGTTATTATTGTGTGGTTGTTATTTGTTTCCAGCTTTACTAGAGCCCATTATTTTGGTTAGTAGGTAACTGTGCATACACTTATCTTCCATGTTACTTGTGTTTTACCAACCTGACTACTTACCAACTATCCACAAGAAAAGCAGTGGGGGATTCCAGTTTTAAAGATGAGTGTTCCACAAAGCACTCTCTCAGTCCTATTACATAGCCATGCATAATAAGCCATAATATGGCCCTCAATTTACTGTAAATCCTTGTAGACCAGTCACCTTTTTCTGGTTGAATGACCAATACAGCACTCACTAAAGCAACCATGAAGCATATTCCCCAGAACTCTTATTTTTATAGATATACATGCTCTATTTCTTATTTGCACCGAAAAAATTAAAGGGGTTAACCTGAAATAAAAAAAAAAACAAAGCTACTTGCAAAAACAATGCCACATCTGTCCTTAGATTGTGTGTTGTGTTACAGTTCAGGTCCATTTCCCTCAATGGTACTGAGCTACAAAACCACACTCAAACTCAGGACTAGAGTAGTTCTGTTTATGAAGAAAGCTGCTATGTTTTCTTAAGCCTGGACAGCCCCTTTAACCCCTTAACGCACTATGATGTCCTGGAATGTCATATTGCCATTCAGAGGGTACAGTGATGGCACCATGCTGCTCCCGGGTTCTATCAGCAGCCAGGGACCACAGCTATTAGCCAACATGAACTTATTGTTTGTGTCAGCTAATTAACTATTTAAATACTGCTTTCAAAACTGACAGCAGCATTTAAAGGGGTTATCCAGCGTGGGGGCACTTTTTGGGGGGACCGGGGAGGAGGTGGCTGAAATAAAAGACGTCCACTTACCTCCCCGGTTCCAGCGACGGGTCCCGCATCACGGCGCTCCGGTGCCTGGTTCCCGGCAGCTTCCTGGATTCTGACGCCAGCCGAGACGCTACATCTCAGGGCCGCTCAGCCACTCAGTGAAGGAGGCGGGATCCGAGCGGACTGCAAACGGATCCCGCCTCCTTCACTGAGTGGCTGAGCTTAGTTAAAGTTTAAATCACCCCCCTTTTCCCATTTTATAAATATAAATAAATAAAAATAAGCATATTTGTTATCGCTGTGTGCAGAATCATGTTCCTGATTTTGCTTGCTAAAAGGCGTAAATACAAAAAAACGTGAATTCTTTTGGTCATCACATTCAGAATATTTTGAATAAAAGGTCATTAAAATGTTGCATATACGCAAGCAAGCTACTGCTAGAAAGTACAGATGGCGCAAAAAATTACGTCTTAAATAGCCCCATAGGCAAAAAAATAAAGTGCAGTATCTGCCAGACAAACTTTATTTTATTTCTATTTGGATTGCTGCACCTTTGGGTGTGCCCGTAATCCAATTAAGCATTGCACACAATGTAAAGAACAGCTGGTAGCCGTACTTTACATTGTTTGCACAGCTATTTTCTACGGCTGCTGCGGCCATAGTAAATAAAAGTTCATTCTTCTGCGGCCGCAGTTCACCAAACGGCCGTAATGTATACTGTGTGTATACACTATAGCAGTGCGTCTCAAACTTTTTCGACTGGAGCCTCACCCAACAGACCAAGGCAATGCCTTGGCCTCACCAGACTGACCAAGAGGGTGCCTGGGCCTCACTATCTGTGGTAAAAGTCCATTTAAAAGCTGAAAATAATGCTAGGGTTACCTTTCACCTGTATCCCAAGCTCTATATGCTAATAAAGCAAGTACAAAATAAATTAAGAATGTTGCTAAAATGGAGATTTTTGCAAACAGCAAAAGGACTCTGCAGAGTATAGTTACTTTTGTGAAAACTGGCTCCTCAGCTGGGCCTCACCAACAACTAGGGGGCGCCTCACTGTTTGAGAAGCACTGCACTATAGTCATTGATGCATTGAAGTCATTGAAATGTATGGATTTCATTACCAACAACTATTCTTTTCAGTTAAAAGAACGACTGCTGTTAATTAAATTAATGATTTGTGTGAACATGGCCTTACACTTAACATGGCAACTGTGATACCTTTATCAAAGACAAAGATAAGTATACTATCAAATGGGACTTGTCCTATACAGTCAAAGAATTTTAAGGCTGTTTCATATAAAAAACCCTTACTCATTTCCTCACATTTTACGGCTTCTTTTACAAGCATGCTGTAAGCATAACTTGCATTCATTAGAGTTTGATGCAGCTCTGGACAGGATGTATTTGTTACACCATATAGTGTCAGGAGACTGAAAGGAGATGAAGTAATTTGTGCCGATCACACCCACTGATCCTTATTATACATTGCATTGTAGAACAAAGTATAAAATCTAGAGGCATAATAATTATATATCATTTTCTGATTTCTATATTGGTCAGGAAGAATTTATCCTGACATTACTTAAAGACATGTTATGCGACAGAAAGTGTATCTAACAAACATATCTGTAATACATGGCCAGTGTTAATCAATGGGGTATTCACAGGGTGTAAATTACTTTTTATGTCTATTTTAACAGCGTTTCATGTGCTACTTTAATTCACTTTAGGAATGGAAAATGCCCATTAAATTTTATGTAAAGGTATTAGAACATGAATGCATCCATATATGATTTATATTGCATCCATATTTCATGTGTATTACATTGGTTTTTGGGCTATGTTTACACTATGTAAAAACAACACGGCCATTGTGCAAACAACGGCTGTTACTTTTGAAACAGTCATTATTTTTCCATAGTGTGAACATAGCCTCAAAGTGTAATCCTATTACCAGTCTATTAATATTCACTATACAGAAATATGGATACTATACTGATGAAATACTAATGGTGTTTTATTCGCAATACGTATGGATTTTGAATCCTTATTACAAACATACACCCATACGCCTATGTGACACAAGCCTTGAGCTAGAATCACAAGGGAAGACTTTTTATGTGATATATGTGGTTTTTAATTCGGATGTCCTACAGTTCTGCCTATGATTGAGGAACACTGCATTACTTTCCAAGCTAAGCTAAAATATAACTTTATGTAGGTACTGAAATCCATTAAAGACTTTCAACAAAATATAGGAACAGTGTTTGCCATAATAGAGTATCTATGATTGGACTGAAACATTCAAAAATGATTGAACAAGTGTTATGCATAAAGAATGAGCCAAACACCATCCACATATACAGCTGACAACAACTTTGAGTGCATTACATGCCATGATTCATGACATGGAAATTACCAGGAGAGGGCCTCAGCAGTATAGAGTGCTTCTTACAGTAAGATCTTTATTGACAGGCTAAAGCCTGTAACGCGAAGCAAACGCTGAGGACTGCTGTCGAAAGGCATTGTGTTGTTACGTTACATGCCCGTCCACATACTGCTGTCCATACTGTGTATACCCTCTAGAAACTGGAGTTTGAGGTATAGAATTACCATATACAGTAGTCCTGATCTCAACCATTTAACCTATGAACTGTTTGGCCCACTCAAGGAGACATTAAGGGGTCATTGATATACCTCACGCCAAGAGCTGAAGGAAGTGGAGCATTTGTGCCTTGCCTTTTAACCAAAACCTTTTGGGCATAAGGAATCTTTTGTAACAATGGATAGATGAAGTGTGTTGAGGAGCAAGGGGTTTGTATTGGAAAAAAAAATGATGTTATTATAAGCTTTCCATTTTTATTAATATTTTATAATTATTGATGCACCCTCTTAGATTGATGTGAAAAGGAGCCCATCAGGTCAGTTTTTCATGCTGTTTGGGCACCATGAAAATAGTAACATGTTCCCTTTAATTGATATCGAACAGATATGAGATATATTTTCTTTTACTTTGTCAGAGATAAAATAGCAGAACACACAATTTTTAGCTATGTATGCAGAAGTACAGAGATTAACCCCTTCCCATCAGTAATATGTAGATATACGTACCCCGTGCAGTAGGAATGTATATATACGTTCCTGACTGAACGGGGTGTAGATGTGTGTGGGACTGCTGCAGTGAGAGCGGCCCTGAACACATCAGTTTGTTCGGGGCCAGAGGTAATGTGATCCCACAGCTGCTTGCCATTAACCCCTTAAACACTGCGATCTATAGCGATTGCGGCGTTTAAGGTACTCAGTGACAGAACAAGCTTCTGTCACTGAGTTATCGGGGGTCCTGATCACTTGTGCAGACAGGCGGGGGTAATACACTTACCTTTGCCGTGTCGGTTCAGCTATCTATGTATTGAGTCTGCTCTCAGACAGGCTCTATACATAGATCACCGATAACACTGATCTATCCTATGATATGATTGATTGCATATTTTAAAGTGAAAGTAAGTGTAAAAAAGAAATTGTAGTAAAAAAAGTATAAAAAAAACCTTTATAAATCCCCCTCCCAACAAAAGTTTACAATGCCCCCTTGCCCATTATAAAAATAAAAATATTAAAAATAAATAAATAAACATATTAAATATCGTAGCGTGCGGAATTGTCTGATTTATTAAAATTGAACATTATAGTTCCCGCACAGTGAATCGCATAAACGAAAAAAAAAACAAAAAAAAAAAACAGGATTGCTGATTTTTTTTTTTAAATATATATCGGAAAAATGAATAAAAAGTGATCAAAATTTTAGACCAATATGATATTAATAAAAACTAGAGATCAAAAAATGACACCCAAACCAGCCCTGTAGGTGGAAAAATAAAAGCGCTATAGCTCTTAGAAGGCGGACATCCAGGCATCAATGGGCTCAGTCTTGAAGGGGTAAACTATAATGCCAGAGATTTGGATTTCATTTAAAAGACTAGAACTATTTACGTCAAATAACCTGTGATAATAAAATTAAGACAGAAGAGTAGAAAACATACATTCTGTCACAAAACATTATATGCACCCAGAAGGAAATTATCACAAAACATAACATGTATGTAGTCTATGGCGAGATAAGCAAATGATTACGAATTCAGAAATTTTTTTTTATAATGAAGTTATTAGGTCACCTATGACCCCCTGCGGAAGATCATGCCATAACCTTTTCAACTTGGCAATTCACCAGTATTCCGGGAAGGCTGCAGTTGCCTTCCAAGCACATCCCAGACATACTCTATTGGCGAGATGGAAGTACATTGAGAGAGTATGTGCGAGCTGTCATAGTGCTTTGAAGGACGACTAGAGGTGATCGTGTATCCCAACAAATAGCTCCCCACACTGTCACACCTTATGTAATTGCTGCTCAACAACAAATTCCGGATTGGACCGCTGGCCTGCCCGCCTCCACACACATGTGAGATGGTCATCAGCACTGCAAATGAATCAGGGTTCATCGCTGAAGATTACACGCCTCCATCCCACTCCAGCTTGCCCAAACTTGGCAAAAATCCAATCGACACTGCCTATGATGTGGGACCAGTGGTAGGTGTCTTAAAGGACATTGGATCCTTATATAAGCATTGTCCAATAAGTTGTCTCCAAATGGTTTCCCTTGATACCGACGGATGCCTAGAAGGAATCGATGCTAGCAATGTTGTTGGTGCAGACGTGGCCACTGTTATGATTGTGCGGTCCTTGTCTTCATTTGTGTTCCTGGGGCGTCCTGACCCTCCGCAAGGGTAGACTTTCCCTTCCATGATCCATTGTTGCCAACACTGAGCAAATACCATATCGCTCTGACCGAGGTGGTGGCCGATATTCCTGTTCAACCAACCTGCTTCTCTGAGGCCTACCACCTCTCAAAGTCCGAGCCGTGTCTCATTGGTGTCGAAGTCCTTGTGACACCTCACACATAAATTTCCAATAGTCTATGAGGAGTTTTGTGATTTTGGCTCGATTTCATATGGGTGCATATATTTTTTTGTGACAGAGTGTATTATCTTTCATGTTATGTGCTATAGGGCTCCATTACTAATATGCTCAGTATCTATATATAAAGCTATACTCTCAGTGTAATTGTCCCATTGGATGTTATATGTATTGAGTGTTTCCCTTTAAAAACATACAAGATTTCCCCCAATGACTTGCGGACAATAGACTAAAGCTGCAATATTAAAAGGCTCATGTAAAAACCATATAGTATCACAATATTGTTAACCATAAAAATGCATTTGTAGAAACAAATGCTCCCCCTTTTGAATTAAATTGGGAATAATTGTGACATACATGCCAGAGATAGGAAGTGCTGAAGTCTAAAAGTAATCGTAAATGAGCGTGTCTAGGCTTTATTGTATAAATGGCATTTTTAAGGATTCCATTTATTAACATTAAACATATGGCCACTGCAGTAAAACACAGCAGAACCCCTTTGGGGATATACTGTGTAATTATCTAGCTTAATGTGAATTCATTGATTGTTTCTTATTTATTTTTTTTCTTTGCATATAAAAAGTAGCTAAATAAGGATAATAAGCCATGTACTCAGATGCATTCACAATCCTTGTAGTTGACCAAACTTATTAGACAAAAAAGCCTCTTTCTGTACTCAAGAGGCTGTTTTCCAGCCCCTGCCCCCCCAAACACACACACACACACACACTTATGTTTGAATTATCAGGCAAAGCGGACTTCATCAATGCAATACAGGAGAGAAAAGAGTGCTGCACCTCACACCTATGGCTGATACTAGTGCCTCTCGGCTGCATAAAAAACATCAGAATTTTGTGTATGAATTGATCAAGCCACACTGCCCCATGTATCGCGTGCAGGTATCTGATACACATGGGTCCCTACACTAAGTCCACACTGTGCCGGTCAGTGACCACCACCCCCGCAGGCGCGCAAAGTCAGGGAAGAGAGGCCATGGAACGGCCCTGCGACCCCCATATCACAGGACCAGACCCAAAATGCCACACCAGAACCCGGCCAGCACCGCTGGCGGAGAAGGTCGCCCCCAAACAGCACGAGTCTGGATAAGGTATTGCGCTCACCATAGCTACTGCAGATAGAATGGGACAAACAGGAGGGATTAAAAGCATGTGCACTCAGGTGTCTCCTGCTGATTGCGGTCATGTGGGTCTTACCAGGAGGAGTGCAAAAGCACTGAGAAAGAAAGAAAGCAAAATGCAATACAGGAGAGAAAAGAGCGCTGCACCTCACACCTATGGTTTCTCATCAATGAGGAACAAAGTAAAAACAGGTTTGCTGAGTCCATTATATCTTATAGAGGGAAGGAGTGAGTAGGGAGGAAGAGCAGACAAACAGCTCTGCTGTTCGGAGACTGTCAGGGAACCTAAAACGCTGGTTCACAGGTAAGAAAGGTCAGTGCTTATCTGGAAACTTGATGAGATGTGTTTTGTACAGGGCTGCCTTTCTTTTTCTCTCTGTGCTCACTCATCCTGCTTGGCCCCTCCTCTCTCCATAGACCATAATCGACACAGAAAACCTTCTTCTGAAGTGAGGGGGAGGCTGCAAAACAGCTTTTTGAGTACAGAAGGAAACTCTTTTGCTTAATACAACCTATTAAAGTGTCTTAAAATGGCTTGTACTATTGATATTTATTGATTTCTGAAAAGTGACATTTATATAAAGGTTCGTGTCACTGTGCTCTTAGATGCTTTCTGACTCGGATGTCATTCATGATCGAAGGCATTAAAAGACACTAAACTACATGTTAGACATTAGCAATATAGTTTTCCTATAAATCCATCAATAGCAAAAACCCACTACTCTAAAGCTGTGTATAGGAATCTGTTCTCCCCACTGTTCAATCCCACTTGCTTTCCGTGGAGAAAAATGCTCAATATTATCTGTGTAAATTGTTCTAATGATAGTAATTTTACTGTACTCCACATGAAGGAGAAATCTTCAATTGTTATTCTGTCAGAAGTATTCTGCTCTGATAATGCAAGATTAATACACAGTTTATATGCACACGGTATTGCCAGATAATTGTCATTCTCTGTGCTGTTTCTTCTTGCCTTGGAAAGTTTAGTGAAATGATTTGCTGTGTATAACAGTGTAGTCAGCACAATTCTATTGTAAGGATTAATTATATTTTTATACGTATTAATAGTATATTATATATATAGGTTGAGGTGTGGTGCTTGCTGTACACTAACCCCTAAAACTTGATATGGCATAGATATACGTTTAAAGATTATACTGATGAAGTCGGTAAACTTGGACCACCACTAGTTTTCAGAAAGAACAGACTTAGAATAGAATCTACTATTCCCTTTTGATTCATGTGAGAGAGTTTGAAATCTGATACAGTATTGTAAGCAAAGGATCATTCACATCAATCAGTCAATCTCGGAGCAGATGACAAGTGCTTTTGTTTCTGAAAATTAGTGGTCCAAGATCAGACCTCGCCAATGTGATCTCACATCCATAGCAACAGATGGTCGATTGTGCTGGATTTTATCTAAAAAGTACATTTTTTTCTAAGAAATTGGGAAAAAAAACAAAAAAATTGATACACCAAATCTGTGTATGGGAATCTGTTCTTTTCTGTGTTTGGTCCCTCTTTATTTTGAGTTTGTGTAATGTCATGATAATATATGCATTAGAGTAACACTGTAACTTTATTAGAGAAAAGGAGGCTCTAGTATCCCGATGGGCCACCTCTGGCCATGTTTCTAAGATGGGATACAGTTAAGCATGTGGCACATTTGCCCACAGATGTTGCAGCTGGTCCTATAATTGTGAGATTTGTGATAAATCTGGTGACCAGACAGTCTATGAAAGTGTTTCAATCTGGCGGAAATATTGCTTGAGCATCCTTCCTGTATGTGTTTGGGACTATCCTGCTGAATAACACTAGTTGGAAGACCTGCCATGGAAGGCAACACATGTAACTGTTAGTGTCCCTCATATCAATACTTGAGATGACTGTCATATGTGATGGGTCCCCAGATCATCACACCAGCTGTTGGGGCAGTGTGTTGCTTCACAACCAATACAGGACTGAAGTGCTCGGCCAGGATGTTCCAGGGAGCATTGAAACAAACCCTTTCAGCTCCAGAAAGATGTTGCTGCTTGCTGTCAGCTGCTGGACTATGAGTTATAGCTGAATCTGGTGACCGAGGTCTCCTCTGCTTCTCAGTCATTCTGGAGGAGAATCCTGTAGCATCAGACACCAGTGATCTCCTAGCAGGCATCTGGCATTGAAAGGGTGCCAAATGCCTCCTAATAGATCTGTGACATCTGTGCAGAGGAGGGAGCCCGACAGATAATATAGTATGTATTGTAAAACTGGGCGGGCAGAGGAGGAGTGGGGCGGGCAGAGGAAGAGTGGGGCGGGCAGAGGATGTGTTGAGGGGCGGGTTTCCCTGTGACAGAGAGGAAATACATCACGTCTCAATATGGCACCTGTGGAACAGCATTGAGACGTGATGTGTTTCCTTATTCCTCAACTACAGAACTTCCTGTGGGACTTTGATTCTTTGAAAAACGGGTAACATTACAGCTGTCCTAATGAGTGTAAATGGCAATGTTATATAACTTTCCTTTGTAAGTGCAGTGTTAAATTATGTAATTTGCCCGGAGTACCCCTTTAGGTAACAGAACTTATTCTTATGTCACCAGTATCGTATATGACTTACAGTACATAGTACTGCCATATTGTACAGTGATATGTTGCCAGTAACGTCACTCCCAGTCACTGCTCCAAGTGGAGATTACAGTCTCGTATCCCTGTAACATGTACAAATGTGCTAGTGCCAATTTCATGTCAAGCAAACTAATACATTCTGGGTTGTAAGAAGGAAACATATCCCAGTGAAAACCCATGAGAGAGTGTACGAACACCTAGCAGATGGTGCCAAGATAGCAAAGCCTAATGCTGTATCATGATGATTCCGTCTGCCTTTTATGACAACTTACAGTTTTATAGCTGATATTCATGGCCTGAATTTTAAAAACTTGAACCTTTACACTCAGAGGAGGATGTATTCTTGGAATCCTAGAAAATCCAGTGGTATGATTCATTAGGAGTGGCTACACCTGTTGAGGCTTACCCTAGTAGGGACTCTTAACAATACAGAGCCAGTAGCAGAAGGGAAGGATAAGTGTCAGTGCTCCAGCTGTTTTCAGTCATCTTCTAGGATGATCAGGCTCAAAGTCAACAACAGCTGTAGCTAAGGTTTCCCCATCCCTTCTGGGGAATGTGGTTCAGTTGTAGCACCAAATCCACATTTGTAGCACAATATAATTGTGTTACACATTAAGTAGTTGAAGGGGAAGTCCACTTTTAGAGCTGCAATAAATAATATATTATAAACAGGAAATATTCTATGCAGGAGTTTTGAAATAAAAATTACTGATTCATTTGGAAGTGCTGCTACTTCTTATTACTAACCCCTTTACAACAGCAATCCGTATATATACGTTACTACTGCACATACCCCATGCAGTAGGAATGTGTATATATACGTTCCTGACTTAAAGGGCTTAAAATTTAACATTATTGTTCCCGCGCGGTAAATGGGAAAAAAAACACAAGAATTGCAGATTTTTTAAAATGATATATCAAATTTTTTTTTATAAAAAGCAATAAAAATTTTTCTTTTACACCAATATTATATTAATAAAATCTAGAGATCATGGCGCAAAAAATGACACCCCAATAAGCCCTGTAGGTGGAAAAATATAAGAGCTATGGCTCTTAGAAGGCTGGGAGGAACATTGCATTAAATTTACCCGGACATCTGTGCATCAATGGGCTCGGTCAAAAAGGGGTTAAAAAGGTTGTGTAAGTGTAAAGCTGGCCATACAGATCAGAGAAATGTAAGCCGAACTCAACAAAGGGACTTTCCAAGCATCTACTGTATGTGTATGGTAGCCTCTTTGCACTCCTTCAATAGCAGATGTCAAAAAACACCAGGATCGGGCAGTTGAAATCTTCACCGGAGGAGTCTAACATTATTTTACCTTATATATGTGTCTTTGTATTATTATGGTATTAGACACTTGATAAAGAGACTGGACCGGTCTCGAAACGTGTTGTGTCGCTGGCATAATTCTTTTAATAAATTTTATGATATTTTATATCACTTACCTCTTGGACCTGCGCCTGTTTTACCCGCCTTGGAGTGGAGGAGGATACTGATTATTTTAACTTAGCCCTCCATTAAATCGCATTCTCAGCTCAGCTACATGTATGTGCACATGTGCATGGTGCAATTGGGCAAGATGATAGCTATATAAAATGGCTGGTAGCTATCTAAAATGTATGGCCAGTTGACAATTAACAAAGGGATATGTAGTTATAAAACTACCATGAAAAAGAAGATATTATTTACAGTGGACAGCAAAGCCTTGGAATTCCTAATCTTCCATCCCTACTATGTTGTCCAATCTTCCGTCTGATCAAAACAAATTGTTATGCGATAGTGCAATTCTTACACCGCTTTAAGTCCCTTATGCTATTACTATATAAAGAAAGCTTTAAAGGGGGCATTTTAGTCTAATCAAAAGCTGCTCGTCTCTTTTTGCTGCTTCTAAGATGGGAGGTTGAAGCAAGCCCTGCCCACTCAAACAACCTCTGGCAGAGATGGGACATGGCTGTGGCCAGTGATTGGCTAAACAGGCAGGTCCTGCTATCAGGGCCGGTTTTAGACAAAATGTGGCCCTGGGCAAAGTTGAAGGTGGGGCCCCAAATGCTTAAACATTGTAGCAGCAATTTAAGGTCCCCATACTCTTTACTTTTTTGTCAGCGGTTGGCGCGCTGCTCGAGGTGGGGTGATCATCTTTGACCTTAAATAAGACCCCTCTGTGCCCCATATAGTAGATAGGGCCCTCTGTGCCTCCATAGTACATATAGTGGGTATCCCTCTGTAGGTAATTCTTCTGGTAGTTACCTCCACCACCCAGTATGTAGTATCCACCAATATAGGAGGCATCTCACTGTAGGTTATACACCTGTTAGCTAGCCTCCTGATAGTTGCCCCCTCAGCAGATAGCAGCTCCCCTGGTAGTTACCCCCCCCCCCCCAGTACATAGCATCTCCACTGATAGTTACCCCCCCAGCACATAACATCTCCTAGGGCTGGGGCGATGTGGGCAGAAAATAAAATCTCGTTTTTTCTTTTCTCGATTTTTTTTTTAATTTATTTTTTGATGGGTGTAGTATAGGCATAGTGGATAAGGGGTGTAGTAATAGTAGAAGCACCTACATAGTGGATGAGGGGTGTAGTAATAGTAGAAGCACCTACATAGTGGATGAGGGGTGTAGTAGTAGATAAGGGGAGTAGCAGTTTTCGGAGTAGTAGTAGTATCAGTAGTGGAGGTAATAATAGCAATGGTAGTGAGACCAGTATTAGGGGTAGTAGTAGAGCAGTATTAGGGGTAGTAGTAGAGCAGGATTGGGGGTAGTAGTAGAGCAGTATTAGGAGTAGCATTGGGGGTAATAGTAGGGCACTATTGGGGGTAGTAGTAGGACAGTATTAGGAGTAGTATTGGGGGTAGTAGTAGGGCACTATTGGGGGTAGTAGTAGAGCAGTATTAGGAGTAGTATTGGGGGTAGTAGTAGAGCAGTATTGGGGGTAGTAGTAGAGCAGTATTAGGAGTAGTATTGGGGGTAGTAGTAGGGCAGTATGGGGTAGTAGTAGAGCAGTATTAGTAGTATTGGGGGGATTAGTAGGGCAGTATGGGGGTAGTAGTAGAGCAGTATTAGGAGTAGTATTGGGGTAGTAGTAGGGCAGTATTTGGGGTAGTAGTAGAGCAGTATTGGGGGTAGTAGTAGAGCAGTATTAGGAGTAGTATTGGGGTAGTAGTAGGGCAGTATTTGGGGTAGTAGTAGAGCAGTATTGGGGGGAGTAGTATTGGGGGTAATAGTAGGGCACTATTGGGGGTAGTAGTAGGGCAGTATTAGGAGTAGTATTGGGGGTAATAGTAGGGCACTATTGGGGGTAGTAGTAGGGCAGTATTAGGAGTAGTATTGGGGGTAATAGTAGGGCACTATTGGGGGTAGTAGTAGGGCAGTATTAGGAGTAGTATTGGGGTAGTAGTAGGGCACTATTGGGGGTAGTAGTAGGGCAGTATTAGGAGTAGTATTGGGGGTAGTAGTAGGGCAGTATTGGGGGTAGTAGTAGGGCAGTATTGGGGGTAGAAATAGAGCAGTATTAGGAGTAGTATTGGGGGTAGTAGTAGAGCAGGGGAGAGATATGGGGGTACTGTATCATACAGAATCCCCTCCCCATATACTAGTCACTAGGCCCTGAATGGGGGAGGGGATCCTGTGTGATTCAGCACCCACCTCCATCATGTACTGCTCAGGGCCTGGTGCCCATAGATACAGAGGGAGAAGGGCCCTGACCAGTATATGGTGGAAGGGGGGACTGCATCATACAAGATCCCCTTCCTGTATACTGTTCGCTAGATATATGGGGAGGGGGTTACTGTTTTATAAAGACCCCAAAGCTCCGCCCACCCACGGCAGTAAGCCCCACCCCTTGGCCGCAAGCCCCGCCCCCAGCCTCCGCGACCCTCTGCCCCCAAAACCTCCCCCCCCAGCCTCCTTTTCTTTACCTGGGCTTGCCGTTCGTCCTCTTCTCTAGGGCACAGGCAGCCGTTCTTCTCTTCTCTGCGGTCCTCACAGCTCAGCTCCTTCGTTCATTAGTGGAGCAGGGGAGCTGCTTGTGCTGCTCTGCTTCCTGCTCCACGAAGGAAGGAGCTAGGGGGCCCCAGGGGGATGGGGGCCCTGGGCAAGTGCCCACTTTGCCCCCCCCAACGCCGGCCCTGCCTGCTATGACCTCTTGTCTTGAAAGCAGGCAGAAGAGATGAGTAGTGTAATGGGACAGAATACAACTTTAGGCTGTGTTCACACTACGTATATTTCAGTCAGTATATGTATATTTCAGTCAGTATTGCAACCAAAACCAGAAGTGGAAACAGATCCTTTCTGTGTTTTTAATCCACTCCTGGTTTTGGTTGCAATATGAGGACCACAATACTGACTGAAACTTACGTAGTGTGAACCCAGCCTTAAGAGGAGGCACATTTACCACATATCCATGGCTAATTCGAAATTACCCATATAGGTTATTTTAGGGCTGGTTTCTGCTGGTAAACTTTCATTTGATGTAATTTGAGATATTTGCAGCAGAGTACTTTTTCACTCTCTGTTTGTAGAGCTAAAAGACTAGATTAGTTTTATTATGTAGCAGTCTGATTGCTGACGTCCTATCGATCACCAGAATTCGGCAGTTACACTCTTGTCTCTGCCATGTATCTATTATTGAAGCTCAAACCCATTCACTTGAATGTAGTTTAGTTGGATTACATAGCAGACACAGTGTACACAATGATGAAGACACGTCCCAGTGATATGCCATCATTGTTAAGTCCAAGAACCAAGTCTTACAGACATTTTTAGCATTTTCCCCCAGATGAACTCCGTTATCGTTGTATAGTAAATGCCTCGACTGTGCAAAACAGCTTTTCCTAAAAAAAACCCATTTAATGTCTTACAGCTCTTCCATTAAGTTTCTTCCTCTGTGAATTAAAATATAATCTGTGTAAGCCACATCTGAAATTCTCCTAACATTTTCTGTAAATCGGTTGTTTAGATGTGTTATCTGTTATCATCTCTTTAATTACTTTGATTCCACATTTTGTTAATGTAACCTCAGGGTTTCCACTTGTTCCCTTGGTTTTGTCTTTCTCATGCCTCTGCAGTACACTGGCTGCACGTGATGTATGAATCATTCTCTCCCTGACAGTGTGACGTCCTGCAGTGTTCTGATTCTTGTGCTGTCTGCAGTAAATGTGACTTGGGGCTGATAAAATTTATAGTTGGCTGTGTGGGAATTAGCTGAAGCCAGCTAGAACCATGTAGGAGGTAATAGGATGGCGTTCTCTGATCTGTGACAAAGGGTTTATATGTCATTTTGTTCTTTTCACAAGAAGAATTGCATTGTCTGAGTACTGGACAATAACTAGGTACTGTCGATATTGGGTTACTTGGTAATAGGGATAGGGAAATGCAAAACTTACACAATGGATTGAGGAGTTATGTGATGAATTATAATGCTTAAAGGGGTATTCCATAAAGTGACAGCAAAGTGCTTATGACATCACTATGTATCAGAGGGGTGCCAACTTCTAGAACCCCCACTAACTGGGAAAAAAAGGGCAGCAGCACCATCATATAGTCAGGTCTCCAAATATCTTTAGATACAAATTTTCGTGTTTTTGAGTTTGCCTTTAGAAATTCTGTGGATCCATTGCAAAATTATTTTCTAAGGGTGCATTCACACACAAAGGTTCCGCAGCAGAAAATCCGCTGCGATACGGTGTGTGTGTAGCTTCCCTACATATCCACAATTATATCTGCATAATCCAATGATGACTACTCCAAAGGGGCCACCAGGATGTAGATACTACCTCAGTGCAAATCACTAGTAAGTGATTGTCATCCCAGTGGGACGATTAGCCAGTGAACATTATTGTAACACAGAGGATACTGTCCCAGTAGACCATCAGACTGTGAAGGCACCATGGCATAGATAGTATATCAGGAGTTGTCATTAGACTGCAGTTGCTATATATTATGGGCTAGAAAGTTCATGTTGTACTGTGTGACCATGATGGAAGTGACTCTGTCCAATGAGATCTGTAGGATCCTGGTCATCACCCGATGACAGGATCTTGGCACTATTTAACAAGATAATCAGGGACATGTTTCTTATAGTGACAATATCTTAATTTCTAGTTATTTTGCTACTATACCGAATTCCTAAAACACAAATTGGATGGCAAAGAATTAGTCTCGCATGAGTATGAAATAAATCTAATAGAAACTACAATCTCTATTGGCCCTGCTGCTCAGCAAGGGTCCTTAGACATGAAATGATGCTCCACACACGATGATGAAAATTATTTCATAGCTTTAATATGGTAATATAAATTACTGTGCTATCCTAAGATGTTTTCCTGCATCAATACAAGTGGGTGTGTGTGAGAGAAATGTCCTTTATATACTTTCTCAGCCCTTAGACACGTTGCACTTCATGTGCATCTGTGACCACATAAACGCATAATGATGATACAAAGAAATATTGCGGTCTTGATTTCTCTAAAAATAAAGCTTTGTAGATCCATTAAACCAGGCTAGGACTGCAATTGATTTTCCTATGGGTTCTTTCCATTTGGTTGAGCAAACAAGGATGTGCTGGTTTTACTAATAGACTTTTTATCTGCATACTTATATGAGGTTGTTATCTGTGTATTCAGATTAGGAATACAACATGACATTTTTACAACTGTAATTATAGTCTGCGGCTATTGCATATTTAAAGGGAACGTGTATTTATAAAAAATAAAATAACTTAAAGTTAAGTGATTTTAGGTACTGTGTATAAAATACTTTATAAGACCAGATAAATTCTTACTGGAAATTACATAAAAAGTTGGCATAGTATACTGCAGTGCAGACTTAAAAATATTACTTATTACTTTCTGCATTTTTAACATTGTACTATTAACTATTGTAACACTTACAAAAAGTCTTATAAAGGGGGTGTGTCCAATTTACATTTAATGCTATTAAAGTGGTCCAGGATAAAACAATATAGGCTATACACATAGGCCATCCATAGTTGATCGGCAGGTGCCAACATCCGACACATCTGACGATCAGCTGTTCAGTTCCTGTATACAGTGGGAATGGAGCCAATGGTAGTTGGTTGTGTTACCTGTGTAGTGACAGCACTGGTCTACTGTAGTCTTGGTTTTTATTCACTTCAATTGGAGCTGAAGTGCCGTCATTAAACAGCAAAAGACAGCCGTCTTTTGATAATGATGGCTGCAGATAATGAGCTAGAACCTTATTTGCAGCCGTTTTTAACAAAAGACAACCATCTATTCCCATTGTGTGAACATAGCCCTACATTGTACTAGCGTGCTAGTATTGTTATCCTACTCAGGACCTTCTTCTGTATGAGTGGATAGCTGATAACAGGTACCATGGGCCATATATACTCCGACCCCACACTCATTTTGTTTTGTTTTTTCAAACACAAGTTTTTCAATACATGGTATACGTTCACTGAACTTATTTTTGCTCATGAAAAAAACTCAGAAAAAATTCTGTGAAATAAGCAATAAGAGCACTGCTTTTGCTTTCTAAACATTGCTGGAAAAATGGAAGAAGTCATCTTTATAGGCAACTGACTTTATAGGTACATACTGACATCATCTTCCTCTCTGAATAATCTGCTGAACTGGTCGAGATCATTCTGACATTAGAGTTTAAGGATCCTATTAGACTAAGGGTACTATTACACCAACAGATCTGTCGAAAGATTATCTGCCAAAGATTTGAAGCCAAACCCAGGAGTGGATTTGAAAAGAGGAGAAATCCAGTCTTTCCTTTATGACCTGTTCTCTGTTTATAGTCTGTTCCTGGCTTTGGCTTCAAATCTTTGGCAGATAATCTTTCGTCAGATCTGTTGGTGTAATAGTACCCTTAGGGTCTTATGACACCAACAGATTATTTGACAGATTTTTTTAAGCCAAAGCCAGGAATGGATTTGAAAAGAGGAGAAATCTCTTATTTGTTCTCTGTTTATAGTCCATTCCGGACTTTGGCTCAAAAAAATCTTTCAGATAATATGTTGGTGTAAAAGGCCCTAAGGGTCCATTTACACAGAAAGATTATCTGACAGATTATCTGCCAAAGCCAGATCTGAAGCCAAAGCCAGAAACAGACTATAAACAGAGATCAGGTCATAAAGGAAAGCTTGAGATTTCTCCTCTTTCAAATCCATTCCTGGCTTTGGCTTCAAATCTTTAGCAGATAATCTGTCAGATAATCTTTCTATGTAAATGAACCCTAAGCAATTTTTCGTTTTTCTCCGATTAACGATAAACGAGTGCAAACAAGCACTTTTGCAAACGACCTGGAATTGTTCACCATTGTACACAGAACAATACTCTATACTCATTCTGATCCCAGCAAGGAACCATGTGTACATACACCAAAAGATTTGCAAACAATATAACAATTTTTCGGACAATAAGGCCCTAAAGTGCCCAATCTAAACTTCTTCTGTTGCATGACGCTTGAAGACATCTTCTATAAGCTACAGTGTTGGCCATCTCATTGTAAGCAACTTCTTAACATGGAGTTACTAACAGCAGCTTTCAAGCCATTCTTCTGTTTATTTTGCGGACTGATTAATGCCTCGGATTATCTTTATTCTTCATAACCTTCCTAATAAGAACAGGAAGAATTTCTGAAATTAGTGTGTAATTTATAATAAAACTGAGCACAAACATCTCCAAAAAAGGCTGAAACAACAGTTTACATCTGGTGACTGTTTTCCTGAGTGGCGGTCATCTGGTAAATATCTGGATTTGGGATGTGTGTAGACTTTTATAGGATTCCTTGGGTTCGCCTGTTACTATATATGGTATAAAGCTACCGTATATGCTGAATTTTTTTTTTGCACGTATGTTAAAAGTAAATAGCTTAAGGGCCTGTAGAGGGAATTTCCAGACACTAGGTACTATTTTATGTGTTTATTTCATTGACTTGATCAGAATTTCCCTAGCATGATTAGACATGATCTGAATGTCTGTCGGTAGGCTACAAACACTCTGAGGCTTATGGATAAGATTATATGTGATATAAGGGCAGCACAAATATGCTATTTTATTTGTGAGCCATATTCATCAATATATTGCAATATTCTTTTCCTAAAATACTGACAGCTTTTTTGACATGCATATTGTCCTATTGTGCCAATCATTTCCACAGCACACTTGTAAGCTGTAGCTGGCCAGACATATCGTTTATGAAACATGCTGCATAAAAAATACAGCACTACACAGTGGTCAGATAACACATGGATGAGCCAGGTTTGCTGCTCTTTAATATCAGCTCTCTAGTTGATCGAGGGGTTCAGATTGGGAGACCTCCCCCTGCCTCTGTAATCTTGATATGTCCCTATATTTTAATTACTAGCATATTTGTATCCATTATTTTTTTTATATAGACACCATAGTGATAGCTGAAATAGCATGCTGATTTCTTATCCTAGCATTTATCTTTCATTTTTAATTATAGATTATTATTGATGGGCATACATTTAGGAGATAATATGGACAGAACAATTCAGAGTGTGACCATGTTTAAAAAAAAAATAAAACTGTATCCCCAAACTCAAAAAAACAGTGGGCCAAAATTAAAAAATTGGACAAAATCGCGGGCCAACCCTGATAATTATTGAAGAGTAGCGTGCGGTGTTCCTGGCGCTGTCAGTGGTGAGTGACATGACATGATTGCTATGACTTAATTAAACCCAAGCCGATGTAATAGCCAACCCCCCAACATTTCACCATGTTGCAGCGAACCCAACCAAAATGGCCCCACATATTAGCCAGCCCTCCCCAATAGTCTCATATAGTAGCCAGCCCTCCCAAATAGTCTCATAAAGTAGCCAGCCCACCCTGTAGTCTCATATAGTAGCCAGCCTTCCCAATAGTGCCCAAATAGCCAGCTCCCCAAGTGTTCCATGTAGTAGCCAGCCCTCCCCCCATAGTCTCTTATATAGTAGGCAGTCCTCCCCAATAGTCTCATATAATAGCCACCCCTCCCTAGAAGTCTTATATAGTAGCCAGCCCTCCCAATAGTCTCTTATATAGTAACCAGCCCTCCCCAATAGTCTCATATAATAGCCATCCCTCCTTAGTAGTCTCATATAGTAGCCAGCCCTCCACTATAGTCTCTTATATAGTAGCCAGCCCTCCACCATAGTCTCCTATATAGTGGCCAGCCCTCCACTATTGTCTTATATAGTATCCAGCCCTCCCCATAGTCACTTATATAGTAGCCAGCCCTCCCCCAGTAGTCTCTTATATAGAAGCCAGCCCTCCCCAGTAGTCTCATATAGTAGCTAGGCCTCCCCCATAGTCTCATATAGCAGCTAGCCCTCCACTATAGTCTCTCATATAGAAACCAGCCCTCCCCCATAGTCTCTCATATAGTAGCCAGTACTCCTCATAGTCTCTTATATAGTAGCCAGCCCTCCCCCATAGTCGCTTATATAGTAGCCATGGTGGGCCAGATTTAATTCAAACTCTGAGTTGCCTGGCGGGCCAAAAATAATGGCACCATGTGCCAGATTTGGACCGCGGGCCAGAGTTTGACATGACTGCCTTAGACTGTTTTTCTGAATGTTCTTCATAAAGTCTCCATTATTTAGAATCAATAAATGTAAGAATACAATTGTCCATATATGTATTAGAAGACCCATCTGGATGCATTGTTATCATTATAACACAAGCCATGTGCTGCATTTTGGACCCTAAGTTTCCTTCAGTACTCTTGTAACACGCTTCTGATAAAGTAACTGTCCATACCAAATAATACTGGATCAGTATTTCTTATAAGCTCAGGTTCATAAATGGAAAATGCACAGCTAGTTATTGGCTTGTTTTTTTCCCTTTCACCCTAGTTTTTTTGAGAGCTGCAGTCTGTCGGATCCCAATTAGTTGTAAGCTGGCGTGGGTGTATTATGTCTCAGCACCTGGCTGCATTCTGCCTTAACACTGGGATGTTTTTTTTATTCTTAATAGCAAGTGTGTTCTGTGCTCCCTTTATTCTTCTAACCAGATGTATGTATGTGTGCTTATATAGGGGAATGGGTCCAATCATTTTACTAGTATATGAAAGTCAAAGAATGTGTAGGTGTCCTCTTCCATAGACAGGAAACTGCTAGATATGAGCACCATTCAACTACGTACAAATAGAGAGCCCTAAGATAGGCCAATGCGATTGAACAGCTACACGACTGATCACTGGATCACTGTTCATTTCTTAATCTGCCTTAGGGTCCTATTACACCAATAATCTGGCCAATAATGGTTTAGTAAATAAGGTCATGCTAAAAGGCAGCAATCAGCCGACATGCACAATGTCAGCTGATCGTAAAAAATGACAATAGTGACGGTCTGCTGGCAGTCACTCTATGAGCCACACGGACAATCTGTGATCGTCACCCTGCCCCTGCTCCTTCCCACTTGATGTCTGTGCGTGTAATAGCGCTGGCAGCGAGTAGGGAATGAGGAGCAAGCAAGTGCTTACATGACGGGTCAGCGCTTGCTTGCTCCTTAATCTCGGGCCGTGTGGCCCTAATTCCCTATACAATTTAGAAAAACCCTAGCTATTCATATCTACAATGTGGGCAAAAGATCCTTATAATGCTATAAGCTTAGACAGCCAGACTCAGACACTAAACTAAACTGTATTACAGGCAAAGAGATGTGTGTAGGAGACTTGCCCCAATGTGTAGTGTGCACATACATGTATAGAGAAATATACTGTACACCCTAATGCTAAAAAATTTATTTGCTCAGTCTCGGATTCTGTTCAATTCTATTAGTCCTGGATGGGTTATGAATGAACTACCATGCAGAAATATCTGGTCCCTTAAAAATGTGTTTGTGTTACCCCTCACGCTCCAGCTTCTGTTTGCTGGAAGACTTAACCATTGAATTCCATTGGGCTTGAGTGTGGTTAATTTCTTATTCCGTACAAACAGTGAAGCAGGACTGAGTATTTTCACCTGTCCAGCCAGTGACAGCTTACATGGCAAGAGCGGCAAGAGAACAGCAATGCCCCCATCCCTAAGCACAGTTTACTGTCTCACTTATCGTGTTCCACACTGACAGCTTGTGACTGATGTGAAATTGTGCTGCATTCACTAACACCTATAAAGTTGAATGTGAAGGTTGTGTTTCATAAAATGATTCTATTCCACAGGCTTTACCACTTTAATAAGCAGGAAAATTCCTCAAAGTGGAGAATCCATGCCTTTTAGTCTTACAGTATCTTTTAGAATCCATGCCTTCTAGTCTTACAGTATCTTTCAGAACTTATAAGCATGGTGTTCCCTCATGTACAAATATCAATTTGCCTAAAAATCTGCACATTGTCCTTTTAAATTCCTGCTCATCTAATTTGTATGCAAATTTACCCAATAGTAATAATTTTATTTCTTGTATATATCTCCCTACGTATCTGGCGTATCTTTTTCGGAGGATGTTTTTCCAGGAAAATTTATCAAAACTGTCCTAGATGCCTCTAGCAGCCAATCACAGCTCAGCATCAATTATTCAAGATGCGTAGTGGTCAGCAGGTGATAAAAGGGGGAAAAAAAATCCTATACTTGCTTTCCTCTCTACCCCTTGGCTGCTGTTATCACAGGTCCGGTCTCGCTGCACAGCACTTCTGGTATTGGGGTCATCACGTAGAATTGCCCCATCAGCCAATCAGTTGCTGATATGGGGCAGATACTAGAAATGCTGCAACTTGTTACAATTATTTGATAATAATAATTGTAGTAATTACGCATTGTGAACATATCTGTGAAAAAAAATGCAAGTACATACCACTGGATTTCTGCTGCAGACATCGCAGCAGTCTTGGACCCAAGATTAGCCCCACAATGTTGTGTCACACATGGCAGAGGTTTTTTTGGCAAAACCAGAATTGGATCAATCAGGAGGCAGAAATATAAGGCCTTATTCACACATACTTAGTGCAGCCCGTAATTGTGGACCACACTACAGATGCGCACGCGTAGTGGTCCGCAAATCATGGACCTCCACGTAGAAGATAGTGATCCATGCCACAATTGCGGGTTCATATGCGACCGTACAAGTGTGGAATTTTTTGAGGTAACAGTATTTACAGCAGATTGCAGTCAGTGAAAGAAACAATAAAAGTTTCCTTTTTTTATCCAACCTATGAGTTTTGAGAATAGGTAGTTATCCTTTATCATGTGGTTCAACATTCAGATTTATTGTACTTTTGGTCAAAATAATTCTTATATAGCAAACTACCTAAATGTTGTAATATCTTCCAGTTGTATAGAATTGGATTTCACAAGATTGCTTGTGGGACCTGAGATAAGCTTCACATCCATGCTCCAGTGTTCCTGTAGGATTATAGCTTGTGCAATGTTATACAAGGCATTCCTGAATCTCAGACTCCATATAGTCAATAAATCTCTAAGCAACAGTCGGTCAAATTTTTACATCAGTGTATCTTGTCATGGAAAAGAATGAAAGAAAGAGAGAAAGATAGAGAGAAAAGAAAGAAAGAACAGATGTATAAATAGAAATATTAATATACATGGAATTTGTGCTAAACTCCTTAGGCTACGTTCACATCAGCGTTTGACCTTCCGACACCATTCCGTCTACCTTTTCCGTTTTGGAGTAAGCAAAACGAAAACTGTCGGATCCGTTAAAATCCCCATAGATTCCCATGATATTTTAGTGTGCTCCGTTTGCCCTAATTGTGCTCCGTTTGCATGCAATCTGTTCAAGATCCGTGTTTTTTTGAACGGAAGAAAAAATAGTGTTTGCAGTATTTTTCTTTCCGCTTAAAAAACGGATCAAGAACGGAAAGTGCACTTCCGTTTTTTTTTTACATTGTAGTCAATGAGGACGGATCTAAAACGGAAGGTATTTCCATTCACATCCGTTTTTTTTCATCCGTTTTTGCACTGAGCATGCGCAGAAGCAGCAAGAAACCAAAGAAGAAAAATAAACTGATAGAAAAACGGATGCTGACTGATGCAAACTGATGTAAACTGATGCAGAAAAGTCAGGTTTTTTTAAGCCAAAATACAAACGGACCATTAAAAAAAGATGAACATTTTGCAATCAGTTTGAATCAGTCTGCTCATCAGTTTATGCTCATCCGTTTAATTAATATGGACGGATCCGTTAGAAACAAAGAAAAACGCTAGTGTGGCTGAGCCCTTACTTGTAGAAACCATAGGTCATGGCCTCATTGATGAATCAGGTGCTGTCCGCGGGAGGAGACCAGTGCATCGTTCATATGTAACAATCAATGTTTGTGAGAAAATAGATAACAAAAATATTCTTCTAGTCACAACACGTACCATCCATCATAAATATATTATTATGAGAGACCTGTGGTGGTTTGCAAATACATCAACTGATGTGATATTTGATGTTTTGCGAGATGATTACTTATTACTCAATAAACAAGGCCTGGGATGGCCCAAAAGTCTTCATATTTCGAAAAAGCCACTGTTCACACATCATCAAAATGGCTGCCATTTTTGTTGTTCAGTCATCATTTAACAGAATGTAGCAGCTGCTATTTTAAACCAACTGGCCATATTAATTATTTGTTGGTAAATAATGGCCCTTTAACAAAAACGGACTTCATTTTGACGGAGTGTGAACATAGCCTGATATTGTGACTGTATAATATTGTCAGCAATCTGTTAATAAACTAAAACTAAACTAAATTATTGGCATTTTAGAGGGAGCTAAAATCACTGACAGTGTAGAAAATGAGCCCAACTTATAGGTTACAGTCATTGTCTACATCTGGCAGCAGCTTTAGACACCATGACCAACTTGAGGGGAAGAATTTACCAGTATTAGGGTACGTTCACACTGTGGGGAGACTTGATATTTGGCAGCTGATTCTGCTGTCTGTCCCCAAAAATTGACATGTCAATTTTTTTGGCAGATGGCGGAATCTGCTGGCAAATATCATTGAGTCTATAGAACGGGCAGGACTTTATGCGGAGGTAGCCCGGTGAAATCCTCTTGAAGTCTCTATGTTAATTCCACAGTGTGAACATACTCTTATGGGAAAAATGAAAAAAAAACTGGGGTGCCTGATCTTCAAGTTATTTGTTACAGTGACAAATATTAGCACCACTATTTGTACAGTTTATTTATATAAAGTAATGATCGTCCAAGGCTAAAAACACATGGGAAACATGACCTCTCATCCCTTAGTGACCCACAGAAGTGTGCCATGTATAGCACCCAAGAATATAAAAAGGCAATATTTAGTTTAGAATCTCTTGGGAAACAATGACAGCAGCAAAGTCTTGTTTGTAATCAGTTTCCAAAACAGCTTGGACATGGGCACAAGCCGGATTCCTAATCTTAGAATGACTAATTTTATTCTGCTAAGGGCAACTCCACAACACACAGCCTCTCATCACATTATAAGGAAAAGTGCATGCCCCTCTAGAATATTTTCATATATCTCTGTATATTTATGAAACATTTAAAGGAAATATAGGCTGGCTTCACACTGCCTTAAAATCCTGTAAACATGCCATGGTGTTCTTTTTTTTTGTTTTGCAAAAATGCCAGCGGTCAGATGTTAGCTGGAAGTCAATGGAAGTTTATGATATGCCTCACACACATGGCATTTTTTGAGGGTGGCATTTTTTTTCCCTCCTATGCGTTTTTGAGGCTCTTGGCAGTTTTTCCAAAATGCAGCATTCCGAGGAAAAAATGTCAGCACACCAAAAAAAAGCCCATACACACATAAAGACAAAAACGCTAGAAAAAATGCCAGAAAAAAAGCAAACGCATAAAAAAAACCAACACCATGTGTCGCATTGGCGTTTTTTATGGCGCTTTTTTGGGGGGCGGGGGCACCTATAAACAAAAGTGTGTGTGAGCGTACCTATAAACCTAGGGGATTTCTTAAATAACAGCACCTGAAGAATATTAACAAATGAGCAGCATAGAATGACTATATGATTATTATTACAGTACAAAACCAAAATGAGGTACAAATGATTCTTTGGGCACAGCCTCTCTAATGTCCTATTTTCATGCTAATGTTAGAATTAGAATAGACATAAAAAAACAAAAACATAAGCACAATAGCACAATTGCTATCTAAATGTTCCTTAAAATTTTTACACTGTGTGCAATGTTACCAAATTAGCCAAAATAATAGTGCACAGAAAGTAATAGATGTGCCCCTAAATTTGAGGAAGCAGCCTTTTTTTTTAACTAGCGCTGCAGCCACGGCAGCCTGTAGCAGAGCTATGTCCATTCACTCTGATACACCGTGCTGCAGTGCTAGTGTCACAGACAGCAAAGTCTGAATATTTTATGCTAAGTTTCAAACATTAACAATTTTTTTATTCATCGGAATAATATGGCATAATAGCTGAACCAAACTGCGCCAAATTAAATAAAATTTATGTACCCTGACAGGATGTTAGACTGCAGAACCAGGCTTAACCTTTAGCAGCTGCCTTTCCCATGTCCTAACAATGGCTCCCAGGACTCAGATACCCTCAGGGCTTATGGTAGAGCAGAATGGTAAGAAAGCTCACTACAGATATCAGAAAACTGCAGACAATTTACCATAGAAGTTAGTGAATAATGGAGCTGGTAGTCCAACAGGAAGCAATAGTAGCAGTCTTGTAGAAAGGCTCAGACTGAGAGCAAGAATAAACGAAAATCAGTACAGCACAGACTGGTGATATATATCTGAGAATAAAAGGTCCATACCAAACATGATAGAAATAGCGCATATCAGCACGTACTAGCAGATGAATTTATCCAGCACCTGAGGCTAGCTAGTAACTGGGCCTTATATAGAGTTTAGGCTTGACCCAAAAACCAGGCACAACAAAAACCCAACATGGAAGAATACTCTAAGAGAAACTAACCCTGACATGGCAGATGACTTCTGTAACACCTTATCAGTAAGCTGGCCTATCATATAACCACTTTTTGCCTACAGGCAACTGAAGACCTTTTGCTTTGACAAATGTTCTCTCCATATATTGAACCACAATTATATTGGGAAATAATAAAACTTTACTTTTATTTTAATAGAAACCTACATAAAAGCTTTCTAAAATCAAAGACATATCTCTGTTCTTTTATACAAAAGTTCATGCAATGTCACTTTGCTATAAGCCTCCACTAACCTAGCTTGAGGATATATGCGCTCTATAACAATTTGTGCAGGTCGTGCAGTGTATCTGCAGTATAACAGAGGCAGAGGTGTCCAAATATAACAACCTTGTCAGTGTTCCCCAACATTTCTGGCAAATTCTGGGCCCCATTACCCCTGCAAGATGCAGTGTGAATATAGCCAGTCCAGCCTTATTCATATGTCATCATGTTTTTATATAGAAATTACATGAATCCAATGTGTGCTTTAGCCCTGACATGCTGATACACCTCTTACTATAGTTAAAGGAGTATTCTCAGCTAATATAGTTATACATATAGGACTCGCCATGTTATATATTTTAACGAATACCTTCTTTTACCAAACTTGTCTCCTTCTCCGTATATACACCTTCTTCCCATTGTTGACAGCTTGTTGTCTATGTTACAGACAACCACTCTGCTCTACAAACAGTGGTGTGGATGGTTTATATAAGAATATTGTTTGTAGCTGATCAGAGCGGCAAGATTCAACTCAACAATTGTATATATCTCTTGGCACTCTCAAAGAACTTGAAAAGTGATTAAGTAAAGATAGAAGGCCTGAAGGCACCTGGCCCACATGGCATATATCCAAGCATCCGCTGCAAGCTTGATTCAGAAATAGAAAATATTTTTAGCCATCAAGAACCCAATTTCCTTAGCTCCAGTAGCATAGAATTGGTGGAAAGCAGATCTGATGTCATCAGAAGAAGAATTACAACTTATATATTTGAACTAAAGTTTTTGATTCACTTTTTTTTATTTTATATTGAAAGTCAACAGAGAAACGGATCTAAATGGATTGCACGCAATTGCATCAGATTTTGCATCCGTTTTTCATCCGTTTTTTTTCTTCATAAAACGTGTACATTAAAAGGACTGCAAAAATGCAGTTTGAACACAGCCCAAATTTAACCCTTAGGCCACCTCCATGTGTTCAGAGCGGGGCCGGCAGCTAAACTGCTATGGCCTTTTAACCCTTTAAGGAAGGGGCCAATTTTCATTTTTGCGTTTTAGTTTTTTCCTCCTTGTGTTTAAAAGGCCATAGGACTTGCATTTTATTCACCTAGAAACCCACATGAGCCCTTATTTTTTGCGTCACTAATTGTACTTTGCAATGACAGGCTGAATTTTTGCATAAAGTACACTGCGAAACCAGAAAAAAATTCAAACTGTGGTGAAATTGAAAGAAAAACGCATTTCTTTTATTTGGGGGGTATTTGTTTTTACGCCATTCGCCCTGGGGTGAAACTGACTCGTTATATATGTTCCTCAAGTCGTTACGATTACAACGATATATAACATGTATAACTTTTCTTTTATCTGATGGCTTGTAAAAAAATTCAAACCATTGTTACAGAATATACGTTCCTTAAAATCTCTCTATTCCCAGGCTTATAGTGCTTTTATCCTTTGGTCTATGGGGCTGTGTGAGGTGTCATTTTTTGCGCCATGATGTGTTCTTTCTATCGGTACCTTGATTGCGCATATGTGCCTTTTTGATTGCTTTTTATTACATTTTTTCTGGATTTGATGCGACCAAAAATGTGCAATTTTGCACTTTGGAATTTTTTGCGCTGACGCCGTTTACCGTGCGAGATCGGGAATGTGATAAATTAATAGTTTGGTCAATTACGCGCGTGGCGATACCAAATATGTTTATTTATTTATTTATATTTGTAAAATGGCAAAAGGGGGGTGATTTGGACTTTTATTAGGGGAGGGGATTTTTTATTAATAAAAAAACATTTTTACTTTCTTTTTTACTGTAACTAGAAGTCCCCCTGGGGGATTTGTATATACATAGGACTGATCTCTCGTAGAGATCAATGCTGTGTATATACACAGCAAGGATCGATTACATCGGTCATAGATTGCTTTGGCCACAACAATCTATTGCCGAGCCGGGATCAGCGTCATTGCGACGCTGAGGCCCGGGCCGGCCAGAAGAACGGCTCTCCCCCCCGCGATTGCATGGCGGGGGAAGATCTGTCCCATTAGACACCAGGGACTTGCGGGGTAAAGCCTCTAAATGCAGCTGTCAGGTTTGACAGCTGCATTTAGAGGCTTAATTAGCCGGCGCGGGTGCCGGCTAATAGAGGCACTGCCCGGCTGCACATATCAGCTGGGATCAGCGCCGTTCAGAGCGGGGTCCCGGCGGGACCCCTCTCTGAACACCCCCCGCAGCACCATGACATATCATATACGTCATGGGTCGCTAAGGGGTTAAACAAGATTGTGAGATGCCATACCAGACACCGCCCATAAGCACAAGTGCTGCCATTTCTGGGGAAAAAGAAAACCTTTTTGCTAACTTTATCAAACCGTTTATGTGATGTATTTTCCTAGGACTGTATAAACTGGGAAATAATACCCACTACTGTTTCTCACAACAGCAGACAGATTCTATAGTAGGTCTATGGAGCCCATCTCCAGCAGCAAGACAGGGAGAGCAGCGAGCCAGGAAGAGAGGTTCTCAGTCGCTCACTACTTCCAGCTCATTCTGCCACATGAGCAGATATATTTTTTCTGTATTACATCTGGGGGTTTTTGCAGATGGGACTGTTTACATGGGTGTATAAAATAGACACGTATTTTAAAAAAAAGCAGTATGCACCACTTATATCAATTTCTCCACTACAAAAGCCTTTTGAGGGGTTACCCAGCAAAAATCTTTTTCTTTCAAATCAACTGGTTTCAGAAGGTTTTATAGACTTCTAATGTACTTCTCTTTAAAAATATCCAGTCTTCCAGTACTTATCAGCTGCTGTATGCCCTGCAGGAAATGTTGCTTTATTTTCATTCAGACACCTTGCTCTCTGCTGATATCTCTAGCCGAGACAGGAACTGTGCAGAGCAGGAGAGGGTTTTCTATGGGGATTCCCATAGAAAGCCTCTCCTACTCTGGAAGACTGGTGATTTTTAAAGAGAAGTAAATTACAAATCTACCGTATTTTCCAGCGTATAACACGACCCCTGAATTTTAAGAAGATTGTCAGGGGTTCGCCTTATACGCTGGAAAATGTTAATCCCTGCCTGAACGCAGCCGAGTGTCTCATCGGAGAAGCTTGGAGACGCTTGGCTGCCGGGAGAGCTTCGGGAGAATGACAGAGGCTTCGGGAACTTCTGGCGCCTCTCTCGCTCTCCCGAAGCTCTCCTGCCAAGCGTGTCTGAGCTTCTCCAATGAGACACTCGGCTGCCCGGGAGAGCTTTGGGGATCTCCGGCACAGGCAGTGTACGTCATAATGCCTGCGCCAGGAACGGGAAAGAAGATGCGCAGGTGACAGGTGAGTTAACTGTTCTTTTATAGTGGTCGCCCCATACCGTGGGGATGCGGCCATTTTTGAGCTTCCCCACAGTATGGGGCAACCATACCCGGTGTATAAAACTACCCCCCACTTCTAAGAAGGGTTAAAAAGTCGTGTAGTGTACATAAAAGTGCATGCAATACTAATGTCAATTAAGCTATAATATTTCTGATCCCGTGTTACACATGTATACCTATATGCTCATGTGTGAAACAGGACTTTCTCTGCAGACAGCATGTGGCCTTGACAAATATATTTAATTTTTATTTATTTATTTGTATTTATAAAAAGGGAAAGGGGGTGTGATTTAAACTTTTACTATGGGATGGGATTTTTTTTATTAATGAAAAACCTTTTTTATCTAATCTATTCTTTTATAACTGCACTGATTTCTTATAGAGATCAATGCAGTACATATGTACAATGCACTGCATTGATCTTTGAGATCAGTGCTCGATTACTTTAGGCTTCTGGAGCCCATAGTAATCGAGTGCTGAGCCGCAATCAGCGCCATTGAGGGCTGATCCCCGGCCAGAAGAACGGAAAGCAATCACATTACGGGAAGGGTTTTGTGATCATTCTACTAGACCACCAAGTCAGGGGTTCTTACAGCATTTCAATGAAGCTGTGAGTTTTAACAGCTGCATTTAAATGGTTAATTAGTAGGGTGCAACGAGTCAGCACCACCTAATAGCCTGCTCTCAGCAGCCGGGGGCCTCCTGGTATAGAAGGGGGTCACATGGTGTGACCCCTCCATATACCTTCTTACGTTGTGGTGTGGGGAGGGGTTAAACCACATTTTTTTGGTGTATTTTTGACACATGCTTCAGAGAATTTCCCACATACAGCAACATATCCTTACATCACCTCCATCACCGTTTTTTTTCAAGCCTTTCATTTATGTGCTTCAGAGCTGAAATCTCAAATAATTTTTTCTCTCCCACAGTATAGCTATATGCCTACTGAATTTCAGGATATATGCTCTGTCTGTCAATATGTTTGTCCACTGTTTCCAATCGCAACCCGCAGAAGGGGATGTGCTTGTTTCCTTTTTTACCTCTGGATCAGATGTCTCAGTTTTTCACTTGAGTTATTCTCTACACATGCATCATTTTAAGGTGAACCCTGGTACTAAATGTTGTTGCTGTTTACACAGTAAATGATGTTTGGGATTTGTGTATTTCCAGCTAGTGAACTAAAATAGAGCAATCTTCCATCTGGGGTTATTAAATTGAAAGACCTTGCTAGAGTCGAGCCAGATGACTTGATGAGTTCAATCAGGAAGCTGCTTTACCAGGCAGATGAAAACATTTTAGAGCTGGTTATTAATGTAATAATCTTCATTAGGCAATTCCAGTTACCATTAAGTCGCTTCTTTGATTTCTTGTGCACAGAAAATGTGAACATGCATTGTATGGGTCATGTAAGAAAGCTGCTGGTGTTATGTCTTTAAGGAGAAAACAAATGAAATAAAGAGCATTACAGAGCTGGCACATAGCCATCTATAGGAGAAAATGGTTCACCATTGTGGAGATTTATGTTTTTCATATCCTTATTGGAATCTGTGGTAGTCTGACATTCACATCAAAGGCTCACTTTACTAATTTGCCCCCGTTTCCTTGTGCTCTACAGTGCTTTACTTTTATGGGGGATCCAGTCATTCATTCTAAGGCGATGTTTACACACAGTGGCCGAGATTTACCTATGTGTTTTCGCCAGAATTGGGGCTGAAAAAGTGCTTTTCTCCACTTTTATTATGCATTTTAGACACTTTTTCACCACTTTCTGACTCTTTTCCGCCTTGTACAAAAAAGGGGGGGGGAGTTTGGGGTGTGGTCTATTTTGCACCAAAAAATGCACTTGAATCTGGCTGAAAATTCTGGCTGACAAGTAATAGGTTATGTAAACTTTGCACTAAAAAACTAGACAGTCTTTAAGTGTGACAGCCTGATAGATCTGGCACATTTAAAGAGGGGCGTACGCCAGGGAGAAAATTTACCCCTTCTCCATGGCATACGCCTGCTGTATCGGGCGATTGGGGGGGCTCGGGGGGGGGGGGGGCATGGCAAGGCGTGCAGGCGTGGCCTCTTCCTGTGCTTCATTAATCATGATCCCAATTATGATCCAAATTTACCTCGAACAGATGTAGATTTGGTACACCACGTGCGTCTTTTAGTGAATTTGGCTGGGAAAAGGTACGTAAAGACCAGAATAAGAGTATGCCGGTGTTCATAAATCCCAAAGAGTTTTATCAGCTGTTTTAAACTTTATTGGCGCCACTAACAGCAGGCAACATCCATATCAGTGTTGGTTTCACCTACAAAGTTCTTTATATTCTTCTGTAAATAAATCTGTAATACGCAACCATATGGAAGACCCAAATCTTGGCTTTCAACAATCGACGATGCACTGGAATAACTCACATTGATTTCTGAATACAACAAAAAATATTCAGATATATATTACAGATAAAAAGCATCTCTGGTAGCACTTCATCATCACTAGTAGCTTTTGCTATATTTTTCCATGTGTTATGTTTTGTGGTCCATTTGATTACAGCTCTTCTGGCAGATCTAAATAAGAATTCCTTCCACCCCACTGCCAAGAAAAGCGTCCAAAATGCATCTCTGCCAGCCAGCTCTGAGCCTTCTGTTGATATAGTCTTGTTTCTACAGTTACAATCCAGGCACGGGCAGAGACTAATCATATCCGAGGTTAAGATGTTAAAATATTAAATAGCAAGCCATTTTAAAAGCGGAGCAAGAGTGCGTCAAGCACACATCTTATTTTAGACTGTGTTATCTTGGCTGTTACTAGGACTTTTATCATATTATGATCGGGGGTTACTATTTTTAGTGTAATGCAGCTGGATCCACACATATTCTTTGGGACTTTTTTGAAAAATACGACTCGTATTTATGGATCAGCCAGCAAAGCAAAGCAGGCTTTATTTTTTGGTGATATTAAAATGTTCTTACATGACATATATTACTAGCAACACCATCTTCTATGTTTTTCTTTCTGTCATTTGTAGATAAAACGTAGAGAAGTTTATCTAAAGTTTTCTTCCGGTGTCTGACACAGACACTGATGGGTTGCACAATTATCACCACATATTTTCGTAGCTTTTGATTGAACCTTTTATAAACTTTAGAATTCACAACAGCAAGTCTTCTTGTAAAACATGGCTCGCTAAGCCCTTTTGCATGTCTCTCTTCCTAGGGGAGTCAATAAGAACAGGATCCTCGAAGCACCCTTATTTTACCTCTTCACTACACTACAGATTAATAACCTTACCGCTTAGATCACCAGGGAATTGAGTGCCCTTTAACATAGAGCAATGGAGCACCTCAAACAAGCACTGATCAGCGAAATGGATGCTTATTTGTAGAGCTTTCACAAGCCATAGACTGTATTCAGGTCTTTCTGGCACCTTTAGGGCAGCATCCAACCAGGGGTGGATTAACTTTACCATAGGCCCCGGGCTGTTCACCAAGCCTGGGCCCCCCCACCCCACTGTAACTATGGCAGCACTAGCCTGGCGTTCATAGTACAGGACAGATAATGTCATGATGTCCTTATTTGTGCAAAATTTCCATTAAAAAAACTGTGATTTTTTGCAAATCATGGCAGAAGTGTAGCCAGGAGACAGTACACCATTGAAAGTATAAGTCTTTTTGGGTGGTCATGGGCCCCCCAGGAGCTCAGGGCCCCGGGCTGCCGCCCGGAACGCCCCTATTATAATCCACTACTGCATCCAACTTCTCCAGGTGCAGAAAGTCAAATGCTGAGCATTAGGGTTCAGAGAATGTTGCCAAACCCAAACAGTTTGGCAGTACCGATCTACACTAATTACTGACCCTTTTACAGAGTTACTTCCTGATTACACTCGCCCAGGTAAAAGTATACTAAACTTTCACCTTGTTGCTCAAGGCCCAATGTACACTATACTTTTATTGTTTTGTCAGACCTCTGCAGAACTTACCCTGATTCTTTGCTGTCCTTTTCTATGCTGCTGCAGTATACTATGCATTGCTATGCAATATATACATAATAACATATGCTATGCAATGTTTTCCTGTGCATCACTGTATTGTCATGTTATTTGTTGCTTTATTATTTTCTTTTTACATTGATAACACACAATACAATAAGAATGCCGTTTTTTGTGAGGGCAGGAGAAATTAAATTTTCTGATGTTCTTACCGCTGGACGTAATCTCTTTATATGACACATAGGGTACTTATACCAAAAATAGACTTATGATCAATCTATACAAGATGACACTTAAAAGCTAATGGGAAACCTTCAAAGCAAAAAGCAAACTTACTTAACATGATTTGTTTAAATTATCCCTGGAATCTTGAGATATTGGTTATAATGCCATCCTTGTGACTTGTTTTAATAGTACATTCCCAGTGGAATAGACAGTGGTGTTCTGTATATGAAATGAAGACAGTGATTTTTCCCACAGCAGCCTTGTCACATGGCTGTTCTCGGGGGCCCTCAGCTCAGTAATGAGGTTGGACCACAATAGTAAATTGAACAGTTCTTCATGTAGTAGGTTCACTTCTAAGCCATATGAGACTAGCGAATGAAATTCTTACTGAAACGTCTAATTACTCTTTGGCTCGCATCTGACATTTTAAGAGATTTAAAGCCCACGGCTTGTATTATACACATGTATCTGCCAAGTGTGTGCCATAGGAACTGAATGTGTCTGCTCTTCTTGTTTGTAAGGTAAGTAAGACGGCATGAGACGTCTTACTTTTAATGTGTCAAAAGCACACAGTTTGCAAAGTATGCTATTTCTGTAACATGCTGAGTGGCCGTAGGGAGTCTTTTGCTAGGACTGAACTAACATTCACTCGGGTTGCCTATTATTGTAAGTGCTTTTAGTGTTTTGGACTAGTCTGACATGCTCAACAACGGATTTTCTTAAGATGGAAAAGAATAAAATAGAATGTTTTCGCATTGAGGAGCTCATGGTGTCTTTTAGCAGCCTAATTGTAACTTTGGGATTTCTTTTTTTCTTATGACCATTGTGCAAAGTAGAAAACAAGACAGTCTATTTAGATCTGCTGGAATCAGATACATGTATATTACAGTAATGGTTAGTACTGGCTTTTATATATTTCATGCTTGATAACCAAATTCTTTTAAGTGTCCTTGCAATTAGAAAAAACTTTTGACATGTCACAGAGACCGAGTGTTCAGAATCCCACTGATATCTAGACATAGCCAGGAGTGCGTAGTTATGCACTTCTCTCCCCAGCTCCCTGGCTGCACAAGACACGCTCCATTATGTCTATGCAGCTCCTCTTGTGCAGCGAGATGGAGAGCACAGCTTCTTGGTGGGGGATCTGAATACTCACATCCTGATTTATAATAACTCTTGACATGTCTCTGTGCTTGGTCAAAAGTTTTTTTTTTCTAATGACAGGGAGACTTGGTCCCTTTTAAATCTAACAAATTGTGTATAAGCTACATGGAAAATGAACAGTAAAAGAAAGATAAAGCTATGACCTAATGATGCAGCTCTTAGCCCAGTGTTAACTGCCATTGATGCGGTTTTGACCCTAGTACTAGGAGCCTACTAATTCTATGACGTATGTTATCAATGCCATGACATCCCTTCTAGGACATCAGGCCACCTATTGTTTTCTAGCCTTTGTAATGGAGAAGTCATACCTCAGGGGGATTTTTGCAAATGGCAGGGCATGGGGGGGGGGGTGGAGTAGGGGGTGGATTGTGGCGGGGGGAAGGGTATCTGGGACAACAAACATACTAACTTACCACTTACCTCTCCCCGTGCTGGTACTGGCGATTCCAGCGGGGGTCCCGGACCTTCTGGCATGGTGATTTCGGGAGAGTTAAGTACATGTTCCCTATCATTTTCCCTCCTGCCCCTGACAGATTAGAAAAAAAAATTCCCTGGACATCCTCTTTAACTGCATATACACCATTGCTTTGAAAGGTAATTCCCTAAAATGATAGTATTTTTAGGATAGCCAATTTGGCAGTGTGAGGTTTCTGATAATATTCATATAGTGCTGTGGGGAACTTGAGAGCTTTATGTCAGTAAAGAATCACTACCTTCAAGTTGGAAACCCTAGCAGCGTTAGCTGTGTTTTATTAAATACATTATATATAATCAATTATTTTCTTATTAGGTTTCAGCATGTGCTGCCAATAAAGGTGGAGTTTTCATTCTCTTAGGTGTGTATAGGCCTTTATTGCATAGTAAACTGACAAGTGCATGAACTGGCAGGCACTCTGAGATCTGTATGGTTTCGCCTCTGTGAGACTAGACTGCTTGGTATAAGAGTGCTGAACTTTCTTTCATTTGATCTATTTGACTGAAGTTATTTGTCATGCATTGAAAGCTATGCCGGTCCTGCGAGAAGCTGGGATCATATTAAACCCTTGGAGTAATGCCAGTTGGACAGCCCTGCTCTATTTTACATTGTGCACAGCACATCAGTATTCTAGAGCAGCTCTGGTTTGGAGGTTGGGTAGAGCATTAAGCCTAGTCTCTGATCATTATATATGTAAAGTAAGTCTTTAGCAGTATTGGGGGCATTGCAACATAAAAAAAATCTCACTCTTCTAACATAAAACTGTGATATGTCTGAAAACTTTAAAATGAATATGTAAATGTATTAACCCATATGGTCCCCTGCTAATTTTCTGTCATTGTCTTTAGACTCATATTAATGTATGTTAATGTTCATATGTTTTTGTTTTAAGTGTATTAGGTTGGGCTCACATTGCATTAAGCAGTGTCCAGCATGGTCCCTGTAACATAAGATCCAGGACTCACCATTGACCCCCATTTAGTATACCATTTGGCCTTCATTCAGGATATATGCATAACAGTTTGCTGGATGTAACAGTGCACACCTCTGCACTTCCAATTGAAATTTTCTCATTCATTCTCCATGGGGCCATCGGAAAGAGCCAAGTGCCAACCCATGTCTGTATTCAAAACAAAGGAGCTGGGGGGGCAGTCTGGGGATTGCTGGGGGGCACAGAGGTTGGACCGGATGCAAGGGGTTCCTTTGGGCACTGTGCACCTGTGCACATCTATATCAGCTGATACCGTATATAGATGTAGCAGAGTTAACAGTCAAGATTGGTCGGTTAACATGTTAGCTCAATTGGTTTTACTTTATAGTGAAAATGGCTTGTAATAAATTGACAAATGTAATTAATATGTATGAAAAATTATGGGATCACCTTTTTAGAATTTACCCAGCATCCTCCTTTGGATTGTAGTTAACTGTGACATGTTCTCGTTCTTTTCACATTAAGAATTTTGCAGTTAAAGTATATGTACACTTGATCATAGCAACTGTCCTTGCCATTATAGTATTGATTTGCCCTTTAAGTTATACAGCTGTAATTGCTTTTGATGCATTCTAGACTGGATGAATAGTGCTGAGCGGCCCTGTCAATTTTCAGGTTCGGCAATGTTCTACAAACCCAAACTCTTGGCATTTGTTTCCCCACGGCTGCAGAAGCTGGATGCTGCCATAGCACTTACAGGGTCTCATGGATAAAGCCTATGGTCCAGGGGGTGTCCAAAATGGGTTGGCACAATGTGATGATGCCATCGCACCATCTGGGCTGTGCCACTGACATTACAGTACCTGTGGAGTTTCTCTACTCCATAATGTCTGCTGTACTGTACACAGCCTGCCCTGTCCGTCTTAGCACTGGGAAAGAACTTCTGCTGAATGTTTCTGCTGTCAGCAAGTGTTCTCATCTGACAGAGCAGAGCTGGCAAGGACAGGTTGCACAGTGAAGCAGATTTTGCTGAGCAGTGAATGTGTTTGGGAGAGAATCCCAGTCTCCTATCCTGAATGGAAGGCTAGGGCCTAGACCTTACTCCCTTATACATGTTCTGCTCAGTCAGCTATAAAAGGGGTCTGGAAGAATTGGGGAAAATGCAGTGTGCACAACACTTTAAGTTTGGTCAGAGCTTAAGAAAAAAATACATATATATATATATATAAACACACACACACATATATATATATATATATATTATCTCCACAACTTTGGACAATACTGTGTATGTGTCAGGATAGGACCCAGAGACACAGGACAAGTGAAACCCTAAGGCTACGCTCACACATTGCAAAAGTGGCGGAATTCTCTGCTGCAGAATGCCGCCAGCCTCCCTGTCATAATGTCTATGGGAGGCTCGCGCAGCTCCTCTCTCCACGCTGAAGAATGAACATGTTCCGCCACTTTTGCTTCATGTGAACGCTGTAGCCTTAGGCTATGTTCACACAACGTATGGAGACCAGCCGTTCCATGACCCAGAGGGTTATGATGCGGGCGCATCAGCGCGCCCCCGCATCAGAACCTCCCATAGCACACAGTGAAGCAAGCGGCAGGGTTAGAAAACTGACATGTCAGTTATTTGCGGCCCCGTGCAGGTTCCCGGCCAGAGCGCATACGATGTGTATACACTCCGGCCGGGATCCCATAGAACAATAGGCATTGTTCACCCGTATAAAATACGGCCGTTGTTGCCGATGGCAACAACGGCCGAACTCTTACATAGTGTGAACATAGCCTAATGCTGGCACCCTTCCTTTTGGAGTGATTGGCTCCTTAGAAGGCCGGGCCCAACCTGAAGACTGGTCGCTATGCTGATATAAGTGAGACACCAAGACAAAACAAACACAATAATAGCAGGGTCAATTAGCCAAGTCGTTACCTATCGGTCGTCGCAGTACAGAATCAGAAGTCAGGGGAATATTCAAAAAGTCAAGCCATAATCAGGAAACCAGGGAATACACAATCAGGATACAACGCTAGCTTAGTCACACTCTAAAGAGGCTCTATCACAGGCATGGAGGATGATGAGGGAAGTAGTCTTATGGAGGCTGGGGTCCCTGCCTCAGACGCAATTGGAGCAGAGACTCCAACCCCCAAAAAATATTTACAGAGCTGACTGGCAGGGCTAGATGCCAGTAAGCATGTCATTACTGGAAACACCTGAGTGGATCGGCCTAGGGTAGTGAAGCCCCGATTGCGGCAATAACCAAAGAAGCTTTCGCCTGCGAGCCCCTAGCAACCGTCCAAAGCTGGCAAAGACACTGTTGGCGAGGTCCCTGCAACCGACCAGACTTGTTGCCAGGGATACCGTCGGCACCTGTGGGAGGCTGCCCGCACGCACCAGCACTGCCGGGATCTGAGTGTGATGGCTGGCTCCTGACAGTATACTTTTCTTGGTCAGTATGCAAAATATATTTTAGAGAGCACCTATTTAGAGTTGTTTCTGATATACAAGGTCAGAAAGGATATTGGTCAAAGTCAAAGTGAAGAAACTGCTGGGGTGCACATCTCTAAGCTAAAGCTAACACATATGCATATCAACATTAAAAATGCCATTCCTAGGAGGTTGTGGTTATTTTCATAGGCCATGACCAATAACTCTGAAATCTTTTCTTCTGATGTGCAGTGCATGTCATTACTGAGAAATAAACTTACACAAGAATGCTTCTCTGGCGGAAAAAAAACACAATTGTTTTGATGTATGTTAACTTGTTATTTGAAGGTCAGGAAGGTTTTCTGTCTTCCTCTGACAATTTTCTGCCTGACTTTTTACATAAGGAGAATAGAACTCTGATGAATTGCTTTTCTAAATGTGTTATTGTTGGTTCACTCACATAGCAGAATCTTGCATAAATGAAACAGACCAAGCCCCAGGATAATGGTGGTCAGTTGAATGCAGGTCTTATTTAAAAAGATACTTAAGGTACCAAACACATTAAAATTGATGAAAACAGATTATGTGAATCACAGCAATTGTTTGTTGGGTGAAATTTAACAAGAATAATGTCAGGAATCAGGTGATACAGACACGACAAGACAGTGAGCCCTAGGTCTGAACCCACCCACTGTCACCTGCCTGCTTGCCTCAATCGACCCTAGGCGGTCGCGGACAACCACGAAGACGTTCCCTACGCTGCGTAAGTGAACACACAGAACAATACAGACAGACAAACACAATAGAGAGTAATGAACGATCCGGGTCAAACCACACTAGCAACAAGGTACAGAATCAGGAAAACAAGGAATAGTCTAAGTCCAGGCAAAGGTCAAAACACGAGTAGTCAAGCAAAAGGAATCAGGACAGGGATAACAGGAAAAGGACAGGGTGAGCTGGGACTAGAACTGATCTATGAACTGATCTAATAGCCAGTGATGTACTGCTGTCTGGCTCTGAACTATATACCAGAGGGAGGGTCCTGGACCAGAGCTAATTGGTCCGGACTCCTAATGAGCAAAACACAGCAGCTGCATCGCTGCATGCAGAGTGGCTGAACTGAAAGCCACTCACCCTGAGCGCAATGCCACTCAGCTGTGTCTCGGTCGGCCGACAGCCAGTCACGTGACCGCACGGCGTCTCCGGTCGCTAGGGACGCCGTCGGGTCTCCGTGACGTCACCCGGCCCCGGCCGGCGGAGGCGGAGCGACGGTGCTGCGCTCCAGCCGGGGCAGACATCGCTGGAGCACGGTCAGGTAAGTTGCTGACATTACCCCCCCCTTCAGGAGGGGCCTCAGGACCCTTATTACATGGACCAGGTTTAGACGGATTCCGAGTATGGTATCGTCTGACTAGATGAGGGGCATGCATGTCCCTGGTCGCCACCCAGGTACGCTCTTCTGGTCCGTAACCCCTCCAGTGGACCAAATACTGTAATGACCCTTGAACCCAGCGGGAGTCCAGAATTCTCTCCACCTCATATTCCAATTCCCCCTGAATGACGATCGGAGCAGGAGGAGGTGATGGAGAGACAGGTGGAATATATTTTTTCAACAATGCTTTATGGAATACAGAATGAATTTTCAACGCCGTAGGAAGTTTGAGTCTGAACGTGACGGGATTTATAACCTCAGTAATAGTGTATGGCCCAATGTATTTAGGGGCCAGCTTCCCTGACTGTACCCTCAATTTAAGATTCTTAGTAGCTAGCCAGACCTTATCACCTACTGTATAATGGTGGCCAGATATGCGTCTTTAGTTAGAAAAATTTTTGTAGGAGTTGGCAAAGCCCAGGAACCTTTGAAGAGCCTTGAGATTGTTGGGTCTTTGCCATTTTTCGATGGCCGCTACTTTAATAGGGTCCATACTAAAAGAGTTGGGGGTAATATTGTAACCTAAAAAGGAAATCTCTTGGATACAAAAATGACACTTAGATAATTTGGCGCATAGACTGTGTTGTCTCAAATCTCCTCCTTATCTGGAGAACATTCCGCCAAAGCAACAGTAATACAGTGAGACCCACATGCTGAACCCCATCTTACAAGTTCTCTGCTGGACCAATCAAACACAGGGTTGTGTGTCTCCAACCAAGGCAATCCCAATATCATGTCAGATGACAAATTGTGCATGAGAAGAAAATCAAGTTTTTCAACATGAATTGAGCCCACCTTGACTTCTAGACAGGGGGTGATATAACGTACTTCACCTTGCACAAACGGCGCAGAATCAGCTCCTGTGACATTTACAGGACGCTGAAGCAGAATGGGACATACCTCTAGACTGGAAAAAAACGTGGAGTTAATAAAATTAGCAGAAGATCCGGAATCTATCTGGGCATATCCATTTATAGTTTTATTTCCCACGGACAAGCAGATGGGTAATAACAACTTATTTTTAAAGGGTACCTGTGCGCCTGAGAGATCCCCTCGATAATCTCTCAGGCGCTGGAGTTTTCCGGCGAGGATCTTGGTCTGGAAGGGCATTGTCGAAGTTGATGACCGGTCTTTCCACAGTAGAAACACAGATGGTTTTGCATCCGATGAGCTCGCCTGACCTTAGCATCAGTGACGTCTACCTGCATAGGTTCTACGGGTGATGAAAAAACGGGATGGGAAGGTGGGGAGCTCGAGGACCTGGAATGATCGGGGGTACTCTTTTCCTTCTGTCGGTCCCTCAGTCTGCGGTCAACCCGGATGGCCAAGGTCATACTATCCTCCAGTGATTCAGGAGTGGGGTACGCTACCAACATATCCTTCAAGCGGTCGCAAAGACCCACACGAAACTGGTACCGGAGCGCAGAGTCGTTCCATGTGGAAAGACCACTCCACTGTCTGAACTCAGAGCAGTACTCTTCCACTGGACGACGGCCCTGTCTCAGGCTTGTTAACTGACGTTCTGCGTTAGAGGCACTGTCAGGATCGTCATATAATAACCCCAGCGCAGCGAAAAAATGGTCAGTAGTCAGCAACTCAGGCGAGTGAGAAGGTAGGGAAAAGGCCCACTCCTGAGGAGGACCCTGGAGAAGGGACATAACAATGCCCACCCGCTGGGTCTTATCTCCTGAGGATCGGGGGCGCAATCTAAAAAACAATTTGCACCCCTCCCTAAAGGCACGGAACTTCTTCCTGTCTCCAAAAAATTTGTCCGGGAGTTGAACAGGTGGTTCCGGGGGTACTGGGGAGGTCACGGTAAGCTGTCGGGGTGCCGTCTCCTGGTCTTGGACCCTAAACGCCAGCTCCTGGACCATAGTATTAAGTCTCTGCATCTGTTCCACAATGTTCGTCATGGCGGTCCTGTTATCCATAAGGCAAGTGGCAGTATGGGCTGGCTATTCTGTCAGGAATCAGGTGATACAGACAATACAAGACAGTGAGCCCTAGGTCTGAACCCACCCACTGTCACCTGCCTGCTTGCCTCAATCGACCCTAGGCGGTCGCGGACAACCACGAAGACGTTCCCTACGCTACGTAAGTGAACACACAGAACAATACAGACAGACAAACACAATAGAGAGTAATGAACGATCCGGGTCAAACCACACTAGCAACAAGGTACAGAATCAGGAAAACAAGGAATAGTCTAAGTCCAGGCAAAGGTCAAAACACGAGTAGTCAAGCAAAAGGAATCAGGACGGGGATAACAGGAAAAGGACAGGGTGAGCTGGGACTAGAACTGATCTATGAACTGATCTAATAGCCAGCGATGTACTGCTGTCTGGCTCTGAACTATATACCAGAGGGAGGGTCCTGGACCAGAGCTAATTGGTCCGGACTCCTAATGAGCAAAACACAGCAGCTGCATCGCTGCATGCAGAGTGGCTGAACTGAAAGCCACTCACCCTGAGCGCAATGCCACTCAGCTGTGTCTCGGTCGGCCGACAGCCAGTCACGTGACCCCACGGCGTCTCCGGTCGCTAGGGACGCCGTCGGGTCTCCGTGACGTCACCCGGCCCCGGCCGGCGGAGGCGGAGCGACATCGCTGGAGCACGGTCAGGTAAGTTGCTGACAAATTTTTCAAATGTTCAATAAAAGAACACATATATTGGTAAATACAGCTCTCTTTCCTGTCTGATGTACACCCTGTAACTGACTTCTTGCTCCTATGCACACTCTAGCCAGGAATTTAGCCAACACAAATACCTTTCTTGTACCATTTCTAGGTGTTTGGTGCTTATGTAGCCATAAACATTACATAAAAGTAGGATAATGGTTAAAAACCATTAAAGAGGGATATCTTATTTTTAACTCTCTAATAAATGAACATATACTGATAAATAAAGATATTTTGCCACCTTTCTGTTGTCTTTTATGCTTTTGTTTAGCTCTTAATTAAATCAGTTCCGTTGTTTTCAGTCCAGGACCCTTTTCTGGTGTTTAACCCGTAACCAGGGTCGGGACAAAGAGTAGGCAGGCGATGGCCTAGGGCGCCAGATGACACGGGGCGCAATCTGGATGGGTAATTAATCTGTTTACCCATCCATGCTTCCCCCTGCAGGGCTGGACTCAGCACCCACGGCCCGCCCACCCCCTGCACTGTTACCAGGAGCGTAGGCAGAGGGGGCAGCTGCCCCAGGCGAAAGTCTCCCCCGATACATAATGCCTTCAACAGCAGCTTTATCCTGACAGAGAGGAGGTGTGTTGGAGCCCTGCATGTACACAGCACCCTCGCTGTAATACTTCTGATGCAGGGGTCGGGTTGTAAGGAGCCTCCAGTCCCTGCTCTGTGCTCCCACTGTGAGACGGAGGCAGCAGTGATAGGTGAGTAGCTGCCTCCATCTCACACTGCTGTTCCCTGACAGAGTGGCCTCTGACCTGCCTAACTAATCACTTCCTGTGTCCCCTGCTGTGAGGCCCCGAACTCAAGATACTGTGGGGCTGCAGGCAGCTACAGTCCACACAGGGTCCTGACTTTTCAACTTCCTGGTTAGTCCATCACCATTATAGAAGCAGAACGTATGAGTGCAGGTATGTGGCTGGTCAGATGTGTGATGACAGGGGGAAGGTGTGTGTGTGATAAATGGGGGCAGATGTGTGTGTGTGTGTGTGTGTGTGATGACAGGGGGCAGATGTGTGTGATGACTGGGGGCAGATGTGTGTGTGATGAATGGGGCAGATGTGTGTGTGTGTGATGACAGGGGGCAGATGTGTGTGTGATGAATGGGGGCAGATGTGTGTGTGTGTGATGACAGGGGGCAGATGTGTGTGTGTGATGAATGGGGGCAGATGTGTGTGTGTGTGTGTGTGTGATGAATGGGGGCAGATGTGTGTGTGTGATGAATGGGGGCAGATGTGTGTGTGTGTGATGAATGGGGGCAGATGTGTGTGTGTGTGTGATGACAGGGGGCAGATGTGTGTGATGACTGGGGGCAGATGTGTGTGTGTGTGTGATGACGGGGCAGATGTGTGTGATCACTGGGGGGGCAGATGTGTGTGTGATAACTGGGGCAGATGTGTGTGTGATAACTGGGGCAGATGTGTGTGTGATAACTGGGGCAGATGTGTGTGTGTGTGTGTGTGATGACAGGGGGCAGATGTGTGTGATGACAGGGGGCAGATGTGTGTGTGATGACAGGGGGCAGATGTGTGTGTGTGATGACTGGGGCAGATGTGTGTGTGATAACTGGGGGTAGATGTCTGTGTGATAACTGGGGGTAGATGTGTGTGTGTGTGTGTGTGTGTGATGATGGGGCAGATGTGTGTGTGATGACAGGGGGCAGATGTGTGTGTGTGATGATGATAGGGGGAAGGTGTGTGTGTGATGACAGGGGGCAGATGTGTGTGTGATGACAGGGGGCAGATGTGTGTGTGTGATGACAGGGGGCAGATGTGTGTGTGTGTGATGACTGGGGGCAGATGTGTGTGTGATAACTGGGGGTAGATGTCTGTGTGATAACTGGGGGTAGATGTGTGTGTGTGTGATGACGGGGCAGATGTGTGCGTGATGACAGGGGGCAGATGTGTGTGTGTGTGATGATAGGGGGAAGGTGTGTGTGTGATGACGGGGCAGATGTGTGTGATGACAGGGGGCAGATGTGTGTGTGATGACAGGGGGCAGATGTGTGTGTGATTGGGGGCAGATGTGTGTGTGATAAGTGGGGGTAGGTGTGTGTGTGTGTGTGTGTGTGTGAGACGACAGGGGGCAGATGTGTGTGTGATAACTGGGGGGAGGTGTGTGTGTGATGACAGGGGGCAGATGTGTGTGTGTGATTGGGGGCAGATGTGTGTGTGATAACTGGGGGTAGGTGTGTGTGTGTGTGTGAGATGACAGGGGGCAGATGTGTGTGTGATGACAGGGGGCAGATGTGTTTGTATGATGACTGGGGGCAGATGTGTGTGTGATGACAGGGGGCAGATGTGTGTGTGATGAATGGGGGCAGATGTGTGTGTGTGTGTGTGATGACAGGGGGCAGATGTGTGTCTGATGACTGGGGGACATGTTACATACAGATCAGACATGGTTTAGTCACCCTGATCTCCCTGTGATTGATGGGGCTGCAGTCTGTTGTCTATTAATAATAATCCTGATCCTGCACTGACCAGAGCACCATGGAGCACATAGACAATAAATCTCTGTATGCAGTCACCTCATAGGGCTGATATTACAAGCTCCCATGGGTGCAGTGCAGGCATCTCATCATAGCACAACTGAGGGGAGAACATAGGTGGCTATATACTACTGAGGGCAGCACACAGGGGGTCTATATACAACTGTGGCCGTATTATTCAATGGTATCATTGTTGATATCTTTTGGTTTTGTTCAGAGGCAATATGTAATCACTGTGTGGTGGTAAGAATGTTAAGGTAACTACCAAATGTATTGGGGCTCATAATACAGTGTGGGGGCACTTTCAGGGCATAATACTATCTGTGGCGCACTGATTCTAATAACACTGGGTTGGGGGGGGGGGGGGCACCATTTGCCTTCTCTGCCTAGGGCACCAAAACTCCTTGTCCCGGCCCTGCCCGTAACTGTTTTCCTTTTACTGTGTACAGGTCATTCTAGCCAGGAATTCAGCCAACTCTGTCTCCCCTCAGTATGTGGAAGGGGTTAGAGTCAAGTAGGTGTAGTGTAAGGGAGATAGTGTTGGCTAAATTGCTGGCTAGAGTGTGCACAGGAGCAGTAATTCTGTTATATGGTGTACACCAGACAAGAAAAATAGTATTTAGTATTTTTACCAATATGTGTTCTTTTATTAAAAAATTGAAAATAGGCTTCATTGTTTGACAACCCATTTAACATCTCTTCAATAATATGCAGTTTTACAGTTTATTTAGAGTCCCTTTGAATGTTTTTTTTTTATGTTGTATAATACACATATAGAAAATAATGGCTTGTAATCCATATACTGTGACTAAAATAGCAAATTACCTTTGGATACTGAATAGGCAGATTTTAGGGTATGTTCACACAGAGGCGGTATTCCACGGCAGAACCCCAAAACTAGGTCCACTTTGGCAAAACTGCTCTCACAGACTTCTCACTGTGATGTCCATATGCTTTAGTGGGGAATATGCAAAGGACTTGACTTGATGGGAATTATTGAGAAGACTACTGTACTTACTAATATTTTAGAGGCTCTAATATTGTACCCACATAAGAAAGGAAGTTTTTGTCTTTTATAAGCAAATGTGTCTGTTCTATGGTGATGATTTTTATGTCTACATTTACAGTCAGTTTTCGTTTGTACACTCCAGAGACTTTTTATATAAAAAGACTGTGTAATCAACATTTATATAAAAGTAATGAAAATGATTCAGTATTGTAATAATAGCAATCATATACAGTGCTGAACCATAAGACCCCATGCAATTTTTCAAACTTTCATGCACAACAGCAACTGTAGGTTGTATATATTGATTGTACCTGGCCTATATACATGAGTTGAATGGTATCTAATAAAAAACAACACACAGAATAATATAATGGATTATTTTTTGCTTTTTGTAAAGGTATGTTTTAAAGTGCAGCAATTTGTGCTTGCAGGGGGTGAGCATTGGTATAAATTCCGCTTATATTTTGTGATACTTATGACTTATTTGCACGGGCAAGTTTCCAGGGAGTCAAGCAGAGCCGATAACAGAACGGCTACAATTTCCATTAAAACATTCTTATGTGGAATATTAATCAAGAAATACTTCATGCAGTGAAAATCAATTTACATAACATACATATAGGCACAATGGCCAACAAAGAATATTTCTATTCATTAGAAACTGAAATGTTTTCTTACCATGTGTTAAGCGTTTATATAGACAAGGAGTCCTTGGGAGTTAAAGCTTTTATTATCAGTCTAAGCAAATCTAAATTTGTTTTACAGAAAGCAATGCAAATTACTTGTCAAAAACAATCGTAAAGTTTCTTATCGCGTCTGCCCTTCCGAAAATATTAATATTATCTAGATATCATACAGGGCAGTCTTGGTAACAAACATAGTAGTTATACAATGTTACTGAATTAACTAAATTGACCGTTACTAATTGAGAAATGGTAGCTTTCTTCCAGAAACACATCCATGGGATGTGTGTCTTATCTTGCAGCTTATCTGCACTGTTTATGGAATAAAGCAGCCATGTTTTTTTAAATCCTAAACTAGTCCTTAAACTGAAGTATGGAGACACATGACATGTAACACATCATATAGCATGTTCATACCAACCTGCTCTATGATTAGACTGTTAGGAGAATTTTACTACTGAGAATACATGGCATGCTTGGCGAAAGACACCTTCTTTAAAGGAACACTCTGCAAAACTAGTCCTTAAACTGAAATATGGAGACTCATGACATGTAACACATCATCTAGCATTTTCATACAAACCTGCTCTATGATTAGACTGTTAGGAGAATTTTACTACTGAGAATAAATGGCATGCTTGGTGGAAGACACCTTCCTTAAGGGAACACTTTGCAAAACTAAGGTATGCCTTGTGCAGGACCTAAAAGGGTGGCGCATAACACCAGACTAAGAGAACATCAAAGGGAATCCCTGTGTCATGCACCTCACCTTTAAATCCTGTACTCCAAAAAAGTATCTGTTTTTTACATAGAGTTTTGTTTGAAAACTCCAACCAAAGACTGGGAAAGTTAGTTTCTGACAAAACAAGAGTATTGTACAGTTTCTGCTGTAAAGACCATGGGGGAGATTTATCAAACATGGTGTAAAGGGAAACTGGATCAGTTGCCCCTAGCAACCAATCAGATTCCACCTTTCATTCTTTACAGACTTTTTGGAAAATGAAAGGTGGAATCTGATTGGTTGCTAGGGGCCAGTTTCACTTTACACCATGTTTGATAAATCTCCCCCCATCTGTCCCAAATTGCAGTTTATCAGAGCAAACCCTATATAGGTAAGCCAAAAGATTTAAGATCTGAAGCCTGCAGATTTGTGACTGAAGCTCTGGGCTAGAATGGTGGCTATAACTCAGGACTGTTATAAAATATTTTACCTCTTTTTATTTTAGTGGTTTTGCTTTTCCTCTCTGCCTTCTAAGAGGCAAAACTTTATATCTAAAGAGCCATATGAGGGTTTGTTTTTGTAGGGCCAATTGTAATGACCTGTTATTTTACCATAAAATGTATAATGAAACAAAACATATATTATTTCTGAGCTGAAATAAAAAAAACAACGAAAAAACCCTCAAGTTAAGCTAACATGTTATCATTATTCTGTGAGTCAATATGATTACAACAATACATAATTTATATATCCATTATTTTACCACCTTTTTGTGTATTATTTTACCAAAAACAGTAAAACGGTGACATGAACAGCACAGCTGCCTGAGCCTTATGGACATGTGCCATACATGTTCGTCACCATTGTGCAGTATGACTATAAAGCAAGTTCACATGCTCACATAGATGGTGAGTGATGGCTGCTATCAGCAGTCAGTGTTTATTTTGATGACTGAACCCACGATTGTGCTGTCGGTCAGTTAACCTGTTAAATACTGTACATCCCCTATTGCAAGGTGTTAAAGAACTGTATTCTTATTAATTGTATATATGGAATCTGTAAAAGGGTGTTTGATGGTGGTGGGCATACCCAAGTTCACAGCATCACCTTAAATAAAGAAACAATTTACATGTTTTTATATCTGTTAATGCTTGGAATACATTTCAAGTAAGAACAGTGATATGGGCTGAGAATACTAAATGATAACATGCAGAATGCAGTCAATGCATTAAAAATCATAAACCAGCAAAATAGTTAAGTATGAGGAATAGGAGCCAAGAATAGAAACTAAAAGGCTTGGAAATAACTGACAGTATTATGGCTTTTAGTGCATTTAATGCCGTCTTATGAAAAGCTTTAGACAATAGAAACTGATTGGTGGGAAAGACCAGTGAGACGTGGTTTACATCAGACAGCCGGAAGAACATGACATTCTACTGATCATTGTTCTATACACAGAACCAACTAACAGTATTTAGAAATTATTTTGGGAAGGTTAACGATTGAGCGAGCAAGACGGAAACAACAAAAACAAGAACAATCTGTATAATTTCCAGGTTCAGTACTTCTCGCTTCCTCTGCCACTGGCTTTGGTCCAGTTCAGGATATTTTTTCTTTCTGATAACCTGGTTGAATGAAAGGAAAAGAAATCCAATGTCCTCTTGCAGCCATCATTATGGACTTTAGTCCCAACTTTGTTTTGAGTTAATATTTTGAACTGTTAAGGTATGCTCACGGGTCATATGCCACGAGCACTGAGGACACTGTGCTGAGATCGCCACTGCAGCAATATCAAGCCAAAACTTTTACTTCTGCCCCCAATAACCCAAAATTGTGTATCCTTTATGTAAAAATTACACAGAAAGGGGACACAGAAAGAAAAATTACACTTAATGCTATTATAAAAAACAGACACTTTCCCTTTTTTTTTTTTTAACATATATCATAAAATGTCAAATAAAAATTACATAAATAAAACACAAAAAAACCACAAAAAGTAACCTAATAATTAAGCAAGAAAAGTTATTGTAACTTTAAAACCTGTATGTACTAAAAATTAGCAATAGTGAAATTCTTGTGTAATGTAAATTAATGATAGTAGGTATATCTCACTGACATATAAAATATACATGTCTTTGTCAAGACTAAGTGAAGAAAGCATGGCTTGTGGGTACAAATCTATTATTGGTGTTTAGAAAAAGTGACCCTTTTGTTGGCGTAATATTAATAAATTATTCCAACGCTAACATACATTGTTGGTAAGCTTTTCCATTTAATTGCCTGAAGAAAATGTGGAAAATACATCAAGGCTGACATTTTAACAACAGCATAATTGCATGAGAAAAAATAGCAATCAACTATGTATACTAAAGGATGATGTAGCATATAATTCTCTACACCATTAACGTAGGCTTGTGTGGCGTTATATGACCTCAACAAAAGGCTTGCCAACTCAGTAATCATATTAGATACTAGATAGGCCATATAATATCAGGGTTAATGGGATAACCTTTATATAAGAAGTGTGGCTAACACCTACAGTGATAAGCAGCCAAATCATTTAGCTAGTATACCTTGTGGTTATCATTCTTATTTTCTGTAGAATAATGCAGAGCTATGGAGAGGCCTTCCATTACCTGAGGCAGACATGCAACATGGCATCCTCCCCCAAAATGTTTTATGATTACCGTATCGCACATCTTTAACATAAAGAGCACTGCTAAATCAAACTCTATAACAAACCAAATATATACATAGTACTGCCACACACACACACACACACACATACACTATGGGGGACATTTATGTAACGTACGCCAGGGAGAAGGTGCAGATTCGCTCCTTCACCCTGGCGTATGCCTGCCATGTGCCCCGCTCTCCTGGTGGGATGGCTGGGAGAGAGTAACGAGGCAGGGAGGAGGTGTGGCCTCCTCCCGCGCCTCATTTATCATGATTTACGCCTACTCGCAGGCGTAAATCATGATCCAAATCTACACCTGTTCTCAGTAGGGATTCTTGTTCTTCTGATCAGCTAGTTATCCCCTATCCTTAGGATAATCTCTATAATTTTTTTAGTGTATTAGTAATTTATTCAATGCATAAGTTATTTAGGTCTCTGGTCCTCTATGCTGCTTCCTGGTTCTTGCCTATTCATACAGTTAGTGAGAGAGATGAGACACCATTGCAGCAAGTGATTGGTTGAGCAGGGCAGTTCCTCAGAGGTTCCTTAGTTCTCTAACCACTAAAGGGTCTCTCTGGCTGTCACTCATCCCCACACTGCGTGCTGACAGACAGAGAGCCATGACTAGTCATGGGCCACTCCCCGCCCAGATGACTAGTTTCCGCTCCTCTCCCGACCTCGCGTGCTGGAAAAAAACAGGGTCAGCTAATAGCCTCAGGGAGTTGCACAGTAGATCTACAGTATACTGTGCAGCTGGGAACCATATTAGCACTATCATGCTGATTGGTTCCTATTTAACAAATAACCATGATTTCAGATGCCTTAAAATAAAGGCAATATTTAAGCCTAGAAGACTTTGTCAGAAGTTGGACATAGCAAATAAGTAGTGTGACAGTACTTTAATGGAATTCAAGAAAATAGTAAAACTTAAAATAGTAACAGCCTTATAAACAAGATTGACAAGGCGTACAGGATACTACAATGATTTTGGAATATAATAAGGCAGGTGTGACCTGTAGCAAGCAAATCCTTCTGATCCTGGTAGAACTTGCTCTGGTCTCAAGTAATAGGCATGTCCTTCTGATGTCATAGTCTCCTGACCTGCATTGCTTGGGAGCTACCTTGAATGAATGATAATATGTATTATTATGTACTATGCTAATTCTTACAAGCTTAGTGTGGCTTTGTCTACATGTGAGATATTGTGACATGTATCAAGTGATCTATGGTTAGTGAGGTTTACATCATAACTGCCAATGCCGCACTCTTACCAGCTGTTTTCTATAGGAAAAAAACTCTACTATAAATCATGCATTTTCTCCACTTAGTTCTTTGAGCCTGCCTTTAAGCCTTACTTTAATGCAAATTATGCAAACAAAGGTGCAAATTATACTATTATTGTTTATCTCTTGGTTGGTTACGTTATGCATTGTGCTTTGTGCCAATTTTCCCTTCAAGTACAGACAGCTCACATAACATTATTGATACATGACCCTGGGAGAGTGGTAAATTCCAATGCTGCCCGCCCAGTGTGACATTGGCATTTCTGTCTGGCGTTTGTCCCAGTACTACAGCGCGTGTTGCTCGACATGAATCCTCTGTTCAGCCATTCTCTTGGAATCCTATATGATCAATATCAGACAGACCCTATTTATTAAAGCATTGACCTAAAAAACAGTGAGTTGGGGAACAGTTTTACTGTGTCTATGATGCAAAGGTCCCCACTACAGGAGGTAAAACCAATAGTCAGTGTAAATGACACTGTATATGAAGCAAGGCAATATGTGTATTAATACATGTAGATGCAATATGCTTGCTATGGCCTAAAAATAGATCTCTGCCATGATGATGGGAAATTATTTGTATTTAAAGGTTTTATATTACAGCATGATTTCCATTGTTGGGGGTTTAGCCTATAAAACTTTCTCAACATGCTCTACCATGTTAGTAGTCATACTGTAATTCTCCATTAAAACTGTGATTGCTCATTCTTTATGGGCTCAGATATGAAAAGAGTGGTCAACAATTACACACTAGGGACCCACAGCAAAGTCATTTTACTGGTGAACTGAATTGTTGGATGAAAAAATAAGTTCACAGAATGTAAGAAACCACATATTGTAAGAGCTCCATTGTTGGAATGAAAGCAGTATTCTGTATATGTGATACATTGGTAATTGGTATATTACCAGTGTGCAACATACGGCAAACACTCAGGTAACTGTTTTGATCCGTATACCTAAGGAAGAAACTATTGATGTTTTTCGGTATGTGGTATACTCATTCTTGTAATAGAAAAAATAATACAAAAAAATAAAATAAAATACATTACATATAGAAGCATAATGTGGTGGATTGAGCAGGAACAGATTTTGGTGTTATGTAAAGGTTGTCATTAACTTGACAGTATTTGACATTAAATTACTGTAATGTTTATTTAAGTTTGGCGAGGCTCATGATACGTAGAAAGATAAATAGATAGATAGATGAAATTTTCTACCATTACACAGACATAGACTATGTTCACACAACGTAAGTTCTGTGGGAATCATGGCCGTTCTTACAGTGGCCGTGATTCCCACGGAACTTGCGTAGTGCTCCCTTCTGAGGGAATCCAGGCCAGAGTGTATACACATAGTCATGTCAGTTTCATTGAATAGCGGCAGCAGGAAACCTTGTCAGTGCACACAATGGAGCGTGCGGCTCCGGCCGCTTGCTCCATAGTGTGCAGTGGGGAGTTCTGATGCGGATGCGCATGGATGCGCCCGCATCAGAACTCTGCGGCTGCAAACATCATCTGGCCGGTACTGCAGTACTGGTTGGGATAATCTTTTTAGAGACCGGCTGGGTCACGGAATGGCCGTTCTCTTACATAGAGTAAACATAGCCATAAGGTTTACATCAGCCCTAACCTAGAAAAGTGTCTTTGTTAGACATAGGTAGATATCATGCAATTGGGAATTAACAGCCACACCCTGTTATACTTCAGCTGTTTCCCTTCTAAAAGACAAAGGATAAAAGTATATATGGTGGCCTCAAAGTGGTGGCTGTATGATAAATATGGGGAAAAGGTAACTATATACACATGGGATAGCTGTCAGACATTCTTAATGGAAAGAGGAGGGGACTCTTCAGGTGGCAGCTTGTCTCTCTGAGAATGAAAGTGTTGGCTTGTGTTCTGTTGTGATGGAGCCAAAATAGTTTTTGCTTGTGGTTAAGATGTCACAGTGCTTATTTATATGCTGCGTTTTATTACAAATAAGTTATAAGTTACAAATAAGTTTTATTGCTCTTAATAGCAGATAAAATCAGATACAACCTGCATGATTGTGCTGATATAGTTCCAGGCAGCACAGTATAGATCTACTGTGCAGCTCGCGAAGCATACCATCCGTGGCTGCAGCGGTAGCATTACAAAGGGGGAAAAGATGTTTTATTATGCTGTGCGAGACCAGGAGAGGAGCGGCAACTAGTCACCTGGGCGGGGAGCCACCCGTTAGTAGTCAGTGCCGGGAAGATTGACAGGCAGTGAGACCCGTTAGTGGTTAATGGATAGTTAATAGATCACCTCTTTGTTGGTTTTTCTAATACATTCAACACTGATGTGTCAATCTCTCTGAGACATCACAAGATAATGATGAACACAAACAGAAGGATTAACACATTCCCATACAAGTAATCTAGCATCATGATGGTGGTGGGCCCCTGTACATCTGCGCATGTGGTATCTCCTCCCTTGACTTTATTGGTGCAAAAGTATAATAAACATAAGTAGGATTGGTTGTTGCCAAATATTCCATAATCTATCACAAATGGCTCATAAAACCAGAAGTGTGAGTAGGACCAGCATGCAAGTATTGATATGTGGTTACTGTCCCCCATAAAAAAAAAAAAAGGTATTGTATTAATTTTTTTTCAGGCCTGTTTTACTGATGCTCTGTGGAATCCATCTGCTGTCTATATCCCGTCTGCCTTTCTTCCTATGCTCGTTGTATTCTCTCTTTTCTTTCCTCTACCAGTTTATTCACTAATCTGTCCCATCTGTCTACTCAAATGTCTTGTTGTCTCATCTCATATGTCTCAATAGTTTTCTTTTTCCTGGGCTCTCTTCCTCTCTGCGCCAAGGGCCTGACCTATATTATGTTTCCATACTAAGTTATTATTCGGTTACTGTTATTACTCTATTACGTTTCATCCAATGCATTGCTCATCCAGAGGTAAACAAGTTGCTTTGCTACCACATGTCAAGACGATTAATCCACCCTGTGCCCACCCTGTATAAATAATAATACTACTCACCAAAAGCATTAGATAGATTGTTTTCCACTTATTTGTTTCACAATTGCCCTATAATTAGGAATATTGCTGAGATGTATATCCCAGAGAAATACATCTCAGTAGATGAGTCCCTCCTGAGCTTATAAGGAAGGCTTCTTTTCTGCGAGAACTTTCCCAATAATAGATTACAGTATGGTGTGAAATTCTACAAACTCTGTGAGAGTACCACAGGGTACACTTACAGATTTAGGCTATGTTCACATTTGGTAAGAGACCGGCCATTCCGTTACCCGGCCGGGTCACAGAACGGCCAGTCTCAGTATAGATCATCCTGGCCGGTACTGCAGTTCTAATGCAGACGCATCCGTGTGCGCCTGCCTCAGAATTCCCCACTGCACACATAAGAGTGTGCGGCCGCAGAAAACTGACATGTCAGTTTCTCGCGGAGCCGCTAGGGATTCCCTCAGCCTGCAGCACTACATAAGTACCGCAGAAATTATGGCCTTTGTAACAACGGTCGTGATTTCTGCGGAACTTACGAAGTGTGAACATAACCTCAGAATGTATGAAGGGACACCCAAATCCAACCCCCAGAATGCCCCCCCTTCCCCCATCCTTGAAGTTAGTAGGAAGATCATTTGGGAACTGATCTTCCCACTGCTGGAAATGGGTTATCACCTGTATGTTGATAACTTTTATACCAGCATCCCCCTCTTCCGGTCCCTCGCTGCCCGAGCTACTCTAGCTTGCGGCACGATTCTGAAAAATCAACGAGGCCTCCCGTCAGATAACCGATGCCAAGCGGAGAGAGCAAGGGCTTTTCCAGTGAAAATATGATGTTGGTTAAATATAAGGAGAAACGTGATGTCCTTATTTTGACCACAATTCACAGGAATAGCGCCACCCCTGTCCCTGCCCGTGGTACCACAAACGTGGTGAACAAACCTGATTGTATTCTAGACTACAGTCAATATATGGGAGGAGTTGATCTCTCAGATCAAGTCCTCAAACCATATAACGCCACGAGGAAAACCAGAAAGTGGTACAAAAAGGTGTCCGTACATCTGGTCCAAACAGCAATGTACAACGCTTTTGTGCTGTACCGCTGTGCCGGCCAACCGGGGAAATACCTTGAATTCCAGGAAGCAGTAATTAGAACCCTAACATTTGGCAGCCATGGAGAGGGCACCATCGCTTCTGGATATGAAGAACCCCGTATTGTACAAGGCAACATTAGTAAAATTAGTAAAAACATCAGTTAAATGTAATACTACAACCTGAGAGTAGATGTGTTGTTGTGTCGGTGGCGTTGCAGGCATCCTGGTGGAACAGTCCTTATTTTGAAATGCCACCCCCTTCCAATGCACGGCAAAAGAATAGCACAGAGTGCTGGAAACATGCATTGTTTCAAAAAAAGGACAGTCCCACTGTGATCCCCGCACCGGCACCAATCGGCTAATGTAAAATAAAAAAGCAAAACGATGTACGTGATGGTACATTCACCTTAAGGCTATGTTCACACAACAGAAGTTTTATATTAATCAAGGCCGTTGTTGCAGGTTTGCAACAATGGCTGTGATTAATACAAAACTTATGTTGTGCTGCAGTCAGAGAAAATCCCATCCGGACTGTATACGCATAGGGGGAGATTTATCAAACATGGTGTAAAGTAAAACTGGCTCAGTTGCCCCTAGCAACCAATCAGATTCCACTTTTCATTTCGCTGTTCATTGAACAGCGGCCGCACAAGCCTGACAGGTCACACAATGGAGAGTGCAAATCTGGCCTCACTCTCTATCGTGTTCAATGGTGAATTGGAATGTGGGCGCACACGAATGCGCCCGCATCCCAATTCAATAAACTTCACCTTGACCAGCCGTTTTGTGACACAACCAGGTAAAAGAACGTCCGGGGTCTTATGTAGTGTTAATCCGGCCTAAAACCATAGGCTGATTACTGCAAGTCCAGCTTCTTTCCCTCCCAGCATTCTGTGATCACTAGAGGGAACAACCAGTATGCATGAGCGCATTGGCTCTGCTGGATACAAAGTAGCTCTCTGTTCTGGCCCATGGGGGGGGGGCACAAATGTGGGACCTCTCTATGATGTCTAAGGGTGGCATTTATTAAGTCCGGCGTTTTTTACGCCGGACTTATAAATGCCCCCGCAGCTCCGGCGCTACGGAGATTTATGTAGAGGCGGACTGCCTCTACATAAATCCCGTGCGCGCCGGTGCGCACCGCCGAAAACCTACGCCAGCTGAGGACTGGAGGTTTTCGGCGTACATTTGGGCGGAACGGATGGTAAATCGCGCGGACTCTGAGTCTGCGCCCTCCGTTCCGCCCACTACACGCCCCCTTTCCGCCCCCCTGGCGTACTCGGCGGAAAGTGCCGATTTGCGAATATTTTATTCGCAAATCGGCCATTTGCGAATAAAAAAATACGCAAATCGTCACTTTCTGCCGAAAATCATCCGTTCGACGGATGATACATGTGGCCCTAAATGTCCTAATAGTTATTGTCACCCTAAAATAACCCCTTTTAAGTAAGCAGAGTCTTAGGAACTTTCCAGGCACGGCCAGCTGATGTAGGCATATTGGCTGGCCAATTGGTGGGTGCAATTTTACCTATTTATTTTTTATTTGTGAATCGTACTAATACCATTACTTTAAAAAAACAGTAAAAGTGATAGTGATAGTGTGTTTCTGTGATGTGTGAAATATTTGTAAGCTTTCTTCCCGGCTTACTGCTATGGTCCACGTAAAAGGATCTCCTCAGCAGTTTAGTTGTCTGACTTTCAGTGTTTGCATGCTTTCAGTTTCCTTCTACATTTTCCTGTAAAGCTGGTCTTAATTCCCACCCTAAGGGAAGTCTCCTGTTACGAGATTTAGAGGCAGTGCCTGTTTCTGGCTGGTGTAATATTTCTGGAATGGGAGTTGTACATCTGGCACGGCTGTTTTATATAAAATGATAAACTACATGCTGCCATCTGTACAGGATGAATATTGAAGCCTTACAGGCTTCCTTATAAGGCTGAAACCTTTCCTTATGCTGCGCCTGGTTAGGCAGGAAAAGAAGACATGCTAGGTTATTGTAAGCCTCAGCCATTGCTAAAGAGGGCTGCAGGTTTTATTGCTGTACTATAAATAATGTCACTATCATATGCCTCTTTTTTGTGTTTGAGAAATTGTAATATTCTTATGCAAAAATAGGCGGTGTAGAGAATTTATTTACCTATTTATTTTCCTAGACTGGGGGTGCCACTCAGTGTCTAATAGCAATCGAACACAACAAAAGGGAAAAAGACAAGACACATGAAGAGTGCACTCCACTAATATAAGCACAATACACCAATAAGTAATTACAATGAAAAATATTTTATTGAATCACTACAAAAAACACCACAAAGAAAGGTTAAAAACACTTAAAAATCCCAACATAGTATATGTATATATAAGAAACACTAAAAAAATAGTAGATGTGCAACCTACAGGGGGCCGCATGCAAATAATATTGCTCATGATCAGAGTGAAATGTAACATGATTTTCAATAATATGAGCAATGTAAACTAATCAATAAAGGATGGTAAAGAATGTGAAGAGAATCAATGATAGACTATATATATATATATATATATATATATATATATATATATATATATATATAATAAAGATGGTAAGAAAAAAATAAAAGAATAATTAATTAAATAAACTACCACATGATGAATCTGAAAATCCAGTGAATAATTATTACCCCAACCAAAGACTGTATATCCACAAAAAACATGTAATAAAGTGACAATGTGCATTCACAATATAAACAACCCTAGTGAGTACCAATACAAGAATGTAGCAGTGCAATTAAAAGGTGATCTGCAATAATCCAACTAAAGAAATACCTATGAGAAACAGTATACAAAACACCCCTCTTCATAAAAAATAATATCCCAGACACTCGATCATGGTGCAGCCTACCCTGGAGCGAACTCCAGACGTATTGTCACCCTCCGATGACGTCACCCTCCAGAGAATCAGTCCAAAGATCATGAAAACATTGAGAAGAGATTGGGGCAAACAAGAAAAAAGACTCTGTATAATGGGGCTGGGGATTGTTAGTAGCTTTGTTTTAAATCATGATAACTAAAAAAAGAAATAAGAATAATGTAGATTATAACCTCGCTTTATTTCACATACAGTGATTTACATTTTGAAAGTTATAATGACAGTGACACTTAAATGTATTCGCTGGTATATGTTGTTCATCATGTATACTTTCATTTATGATGACTCTGGGTCCGCTCAATTTATCATTTTTCTCGCCGAAAAATGATAAGAAGAGCTACACCAGCTCTGAGCTGGCATAGGTTTCCTCGGCACACACTGGTGCACACGGGATTTATGTAGAGGCAGTCAGGGCCGTATTTACCTCTAGGCACCCGAGGTCTGGTGCCTAGGGCAGCACCTTGCAGGGGGGCAGCACCAGGGAGTAGGGGGACAGAAAAAACAAATTTTTTTGTTTTTATTTTTTTAGTTTCCCTCCTCCCGTTCAGACTTGCCAGTAAATCTGATGTCTTTTCCAGGGGGGTGGGGGGTATGGTGGTATTGGTCAGGTCTGGTAATGCCAATAGGTGCGTGTAGATGGGGCGTCTTCAGGTTTAGTGCCTAGGGCAGCAGCAGCTGTTAATACAGCCCTGGAGGCAGTGTGTCTCTACATAAATCTGCGTACTGTCAGCGCTGTGGGGACATTTTTAAGCCAGTCGCAGAAAATGCCGGACTTAATAACTGCCCCCCCATAGTATACACTCTGGCCAGGATCGCTAGCGGCCCTGCAGAAAACTGACATGCCACTATTCATCGACGGTGCGCACAATGTTTGCAGCAAGGAATTCAGATGCGGGGAAACACGGGTGCGCCCGCATCCGAATTCATTACTAGTGAAGATCATCCGGCCGGTACTACAGTACCAGCCGGGATTAGCATCAGTAACACCAGACGTTCTGTGAGCCGGCCAGGTCACAGAACGGCTGGTGTTATACGTTGTGTGAACATGGCCAGAAGTTAATTCCTGCACTGATGCAAGCCCAGGTTTAATAAAACTAATTTTTAGACACTGTAAATTAGGCTGAACAGTTTTAACAATGCACCAGATTAATCCAAGTGCCATTTAATTAATCTGTTGCATTCTAGTCTAGTCTATGTTTTGAACAACTATTACAATCTTGCACCAGAATTCTGCCGCCTCTCTGCTGCCACTTTTATCCATGTCAGGAACTATCCAGAGCAAGTAACATTTTGTATAGGGATTTGTTACTGCTCTGGACAGTTCCTGTCACAGACAGAGGTGGCAGCAGAGTCAGACCATGTCAGACTGGAAAGAATATACCACTTCCTGCAGGACTTACAGCAGCTGATAAGTACTAAAAGGCTTGAGGTTTTTAACTAGAAGTGATTTACAAATCTATATAACTTTCCGGCACCAGTAGTTTGAAAAATACTTTTTTTACTGAATAACCTTTGATATCCTGCACTGTCTGTTTTTCCACAGTAACCAATCACAGCTCAAGTGTCTTTTTTTATCAGAGCTTGTGATTGGCCACTGTGGGGAAAAAAACAGGCAGTGTGGGTTTCAGGCAGCTTGATATGTTTGTGTTATACTGTGCTTGCCCAGATGTAGAACACAGAGTATGCTCATTTTTTAAGCAAAGGGTTGACACGGGACTGTTTTTTAGAATTGGCAAAAAAACTTTATCAAATATATAGTGTCTATCCAAACACATTAGTCTCCGACTTTAATTAGGATGCATCCTTAGATAAGTATGTGTCAGTTTTCTAAACATGACAAACAGTTTTTCTACTTGAAGTTTTCTTATCTATTTGAAATGTCTCTAGCCTGAGGCAGATGGAAAAACACACTTGAGATTTCAACTGTTTGTTCCTATCCCGTAGTTGATAAATCAAGCACTGTAACTGCCTTCCTATGCCAGAATTGCTTATTGATAGACAGTAGAGACAAGACGAGAAAAGATATAAAAAATGATGACATGTGTGTACTTGCCTTATCACACAAGTCAAGAGGTTTGGAACAGCAACTACATAAAAAAAACTAAAATTCCATTCTGAGTTAAATTAAAAGGAAAAAAAGACGTCAATCTCCCTACAGCATCCTGTATCAATTGCTGACTGCAGGAAAGGTGTGTTACAAGGCAGGTATTTTAGTTTTAGTTTATTTGGTAAATGACAACGCATTAAAGGGGTATTCCAGTATGCTAACTTTTTGTCATTTTGGGAGCACTGCTCCTCCAGGAGCTTCATTTCCAGCTCCTTTCAGTCCATTGTTTGTCTCCACTTGTCTCTGCTTCTGAGATAAGCCATCTCAGCCCAACCTACCCACTCAGCTTAACACCGACTAGCAGAATACTGCAGTGGCCAGTGATTGGCTGAGGAGGAAAGTCCAGCCCAGGCAGAGAACAAGGGTATTACTTTTTTGCAGTTTTACCATGCGTCCAGCGTAATATTAAAAAAAAAAATAGGATACTGGATTACCCCTTTATGTTAACTTTTACTACTTTATACTGATATTTTTATGATAAATTTTTACTTTTATTAACCAAAAAGTCTTTGTTTAAAAAGAACCTAGCAAAACACAACAATGACTGAGCTCAGGGAGATTTAGCAAAACAAATTCAATGGAATACTTGGTCGAGTCTCCACTGATGCATTGCCCCCTAAAAATTTAAAAAAAATTTTTAAATGTGCAAAAAGGGGGTCTGTGTAGCCTCAGTCACGAGTTTTAAAACAAGGGGATATCCAGATCCCTCCTGGGAAGCAAACCCGTTGCTAAGGGCTGCCTCCTAGTAAGGGGATTACCAAACCACCCTGATACGTAGCCTCTTAAATCCCACACAGTTGTATTAGGACACAAGTTGGGAAATACCAGGGTGGTCTCTTTTGCGTCAAAGTCTAATTCAGTTGTGAGTATTGAGACACGACAAGGAAGAAAAACAAAACCAGGCATCCATCCACAGACAGCTGCTTTGGGATATTACCCCTCATTAGTGTGGAGTAGGATTCTGGCTTTTTTGCACATTTAAAGAATACCTGTCATTAAAAGTAACTTTTGACATGTCATCAGGTAAGTCAAAAGTTTTTGATTGCAGGGGGTCTTACTGCTGAAACATGCTGTTATCAGTAGATATAGATAAAGAGTGTGTGGCAGCAGCATAATCCATTGGCTCACTCACTAATTCCTACAATGAAGCCTCATAGACGTAAACTGTTGGAATTAGCCGATTAGGAGATCGGCTGCTGCACTCTGTCCCTGGCTACAGTATATTTCCTGATAACAGCAGGTCTCAGCAGTTAGACATGCTGAGATCAATAACTTTTGACAGGTCTGGTGACTTACTTTTAATGACAGGGACACTTTAAGTCAACGTTGTCACATAAGTTGTTATTTATTGTTACCTTTTTCTTAGCATTCACTGCTACAGTGCACATTATTGTACATAAGGTGAGAGGCTTCTTCATGTTAGAGTTTACAATCTAATGAAATGGCAGGGCAGTGTTACAAGAGGCATTCTGGTATGTCTCAGTCAAGTGGTACAAGGAATTGTTAGAGAGAAATTGTTCTTGTTATAAGGACTGTAAGTGTTATGAATATTATTGCAATGATAATGTTTTCTAAGGGGCTGCGGGGAACCCGAAAATGTTCTAGCTGCTGCAGTCAAAGGTGAATGGATGTAAACTAGAGTTGGATTGTACTTGCTGATTATTATTTGGGGCAGTATTAGTAGTACAATTTGGTCAGTAGTTCACATCACTTTCTGTTATAAACGCTATGTTTATTAAGATCGGCACTAAACAAAACAAAGTACAACCTGGGATTTCTTAAAGGGGTAGTCCCATCTTCAAAAGGTATCCCTAACCACATGATAGAGCATAAGAAGCTGTTTAATGGGGGTCTAATGGCTGGGTCCGCCATCAACCATAGGAATAAAGAAAAATTGACCCCAAATGAATGAAACACACTGTTTTCAGAAGTGTTTGGAACCCTCATAGAGAAAACCTTTGGGCAGAATTTTCCTCTAAACAGTGGGAACCTCAGCAGTCAGACTCCTAACAGTCAGTTTGTTGTAATCTATGATGAACCCCCTTGCCTAAAGATGTCTGTATTCCCTTTAAAAGAAAAAAATGCTGTTTGGTGGAACTTCTTATATTTTCCCCTAAAAGTTGTGTTTGATAGGGTCTTATGGTCACTTCTTTTTATTGACTAAATAAATTGTCTTACTTGAGATAAATGTTCCTAATATGCAAACTATGTGGTATCAGCAAATGGCAGTGTTGACAATCTCATTTTCACTATTTACGACCTGGTGTTTTGTACAATCATAAATCGGCTGAGAGGAAATAATTGCCTGTGGAAGAATCTGAATTCTGTCTGTGCTGGAGGAGACCCAGAGCATATTGCTCTGAGCTATAAAAGGCTCCATTCCGCATGTGGATCTGCTGTAATTCACCTTCTCCAGTGACCTATTTCTCTTTCCGCAATGTTGAACTACCACCCCCAGCAGACATTGTATTATTTAATGGCCACTGATTCTAAATTAAGAATAGAAATGAAGGAATAATTTATTTTCCTAACAATAAAATTACGTTTAATTAGGTTTCCATGGGCCTTGGTGAAGTCATGTTTTCCATGAAGTAGAGCAAAATGTACAGTGTACTGTATAACAGAGTGTCAAACTCATAGAAAATTCCTGTGAACACAGCTTTCTATAATAGCGTTAAGATTAGCGTTAACTTTAATTTGGCCACAGATGGAGACGCAGCCTTTTTTTGCTACATTTAAACGTTTATGACCTTCATTGGTCACAATAACATCACTGTTTCTTTTTGCACTTGTTTTCTCAGTTTTTCTCCTTTATATTATTCAAATAGATGCTCTTAATATTCCTGTGAACAACATATATCACCTATCCACATTGGGGTCTTTCCTGCTGGACCTCCATTGTTCACAAGGACAGGGGTCTTGTGTCCCCTTCATTGAAAGAAGTGATAGTCGTGCATGCACATTGCCACTCCTTTCAACTCAGTGGGACAGATATAGCCAGTTGTTTTTATTTGCTAGCTCTGCGAGTCCCATAATTGAGGGGATAAGTGTTGTTTTAGGGGAGCCTCTTTAATTCCAATATAAAGGATTCTAATTAAACGAGAAATACGGCTTCACCCGACTCCTCGCAAGCTGCAGGGGTGAGAATAACAATAAAGTATTGCTTACCTCTCCCCGTGCCTGCAATGAGCGGCAGAAGCGGCCTCGGGACCCCCTTCTGAAGGCATTTTTCCCTGAGTTGAGATGACATCACGGCTTTGAGTAAAATGCCATTTCCCGCTGATAGACAGTCCACTCAGCCAATCAGTGACTGCAACGGCGTCCCACCCCAGTCGCTGTCTGGCAGAGAAGCCAGTCCATCAGCCAGGTCATGACGTGCAGGGGTCCTGGAGTGGCGAGTGGTGAAGAGGCACGGAGAGAGGTGATCCAACACTGTTACTTTCCCCCGTGCCCCTGCATGGGGAAAGAAAAAACAAAAAAACAGGACGGACTGCTCATTATTATAGATTACTAAAATAGAATAGACTAATAAAATAGAATAAACTAGAATAAAAATTCACTTCAATTTAGGGGCCTATACAATCCTAAGGGTTCATGTATATCATAATCATAGTCCTGTGATTGTGAATCTGCAAGGATCTTTTTAAGCACTACAAACAAGGAAGGGGGTCATCTAAGTAAAACTAGTCACATATTTGATAGCTGTCAGCTAAGTGGTTTTTTTAGGAAAGCCATCTCAACCAGTCCCATGCACACTTGCATGCAAAGCTTAGCTCAGTGTGTATATATTTTTTTATGCAAAGAAATGTGTAAGCAGCTGCCAACCACTTTTTGCAGCAGATTATCTGCCCTGAGGTCATACGGATGGGGCATGTTGAAATCCAACTGTCCAATCCTTCTCTCCTCCTAGATTATCTGTTAGGGAGTGTAGGGAGGCCTCATACACATTATATAGTCCAAGAGTTTCGCTGACAGCATAAGGTTATGGGGACCTCCCAACTCTCTACAGCAGACATTTATGCTCCCCCAGTTCTAATATAATATATGCCCCCTGTGAGTAGTCCCCCTATAGTAGATGGCCCCCTGTACTTTTGCCACCTAAAGTAGATGGTCCCCTGTGCTGAAGCCCCTATAGTAGATGTTCCCCTGTGTTTCTGCCCCCTATAGTAAATGGTCCCCCGTGTTTCTACCCCTTATAGTAGATGGCCCCCTGTGTTTATGCTCCTATAGTAGATGGCCCCCAGTGCTGCTGCCCCTATAGTAGATTGTCCTCTGTGCTGCTGCCCCTATGGTAGATGGCCTCCAATGCTTCTGCTGTCCCGCTATAGTAGATTGTCCCCTGGAGGAGAAGGTTTGGAGGATCCTCAGTTGTGCCTCTGAGTTATGTGCAGTGCAATGCAGTGCGTGAGTGTATGATGATGTGGGTGGTTTGGACATTATTGCCCCCCCCCCCCCAGGAGCTACCTGGGCATCTACCTAAACCACCCACAATATAATCTGCCCCTGCCCCCTCCTCATAGGGAAAACACTTCCTTGATTGAGACAACAAGGGAATAAAGTAATAATGTCTAAAGGCTGAGTGTCCTGCCTTCCTCCAACCCTCTCTCCTGTATATGCCCCTGAAGCAATTCTAATCGTTCCCAAACTATTTCCTTCAGAAAATATCCCAGTTTATTTTCACTTTTTCTACAAAGAATAAACTCTGTAAAGAATGTCTAAAGACCCGAGCACTTCTGGCCTCCATTAATATTTAAATATGTGCAAAGTGTTCTTTTTTAAACAATTTCTGTCCAGCGTGTGCTCACTTCTACCATATGCACTGAGTTCTGAGTTCAACCTCATTTTGACCGGGCACTTCCGAAATTTAATGATTCCATGTATACATTTGCCAAGTCTCCAGGTAAACATTGTGCTTAAGCTATTTGCATCTCACACTTGGCTGTCAATGCCGCTTCTATTTTCTTTCTCCGGCCCTGGATTTGGAACACTCCAATGTTTTATTTAGACATGCACAGGCTGAAGCTGCCTGTTCAGTTTGTTAGCAATTGTTTTGATCTGTAGCCATGACTCGAGGTACACATTGCAGCATAAATAAATAAATTTAAACATCCTCAGCACTTTCTCCTGTGCCAAAAAAGAAATACCGTAAATTCAGCTTTTGAAAACTCCTCTTATAGGAGTGTTCCAGTAAGAAGAGCCAGTTTTCAAATTTCAGAGCTGGATTTAGGCAAGCTAGTCTAGGACGGGATCTAGTGTGTTAGAAACATTGTCACTAACACCATTAGACCTGCCCTATCATGATTTGGCTCTGGCCGTATCTCATTTAGATGGGGTTGACTTGTCTTCTTCTGTAGCCCTCTGTTTGTGGGAAGATTCATAACAAATCTGCAATGGTGCTCCTGGTCTATCCAAAATATCATAGGTTCCTTTCCAGACAGTTACTATTGCAGTCTCATGGCTTTGTTGTAATTTGCGCTTTTTATCCTTGTAAAACCCATAATAGTAATATAGTCTTTACTCTTCAATAGACATTAGAAAGACATCACTGATAAAGCTGATGAAATGGTTATGTGGCTGAAAAGGTGATATGTGGATATTTAGTGACAGGACTCCAAATAATGACACTTTTATAAGAAGTCTGATTGACATATCGTAGAAATATTTTGTCATTTACAGCTGCTTCCTCCACTTTAAAGGGGTACGCAGGAGAACAAATTGTTTTCAAATCATCTGGAAAGTTACACAGATTTGTAAATTACTTCTATTAAAAAACAATCTCCAGTCTTTCCATACTTATCAGCTGCTGTATGCCCTGCAGGAAGTGATTGTATTTTTTCCAGTTTGACACAAAGCAGTAGTAAATCCCAATAGAAAACCTTTCCTGCTCTGGACAGTTTCTGTCACGGATAGAGGTGGCAGCAGAGAGCACTGTGTCAGACTGGACAGAATACATCACTTTCTGAAGGGCATACAGCAGCTGATAAGTACCTCAAGTTATTTACAAATCTGTTTCCAACTTTGTTTGACTTTTAGGCTAGGTTCACACACAGTAAAATAAAATCTAAATACAACCATAATGAGCATGTTCATTATTTAGTCATAACCAGTTATGGCTATTATTCTATACAGTGTGTGCACTCCCAGCCAATTTCCTATTAACTTTAATGGCACACATTATTATATTGCAAATACAGACATATTTTAACCTTAAAATTAACATTATATTTTACTTTTAACAATGATGCTTGTAGAATGACTTGCGGCATTCATCAGTGTAAACTGTAGCCAACTTTTTTTTAATTAAAAGGTCACAGGATACAGACATGGGCCCATTCATGCTGGACTTGTCCCAGACAGGATCTGTCCAGTGCAGGACAGGTTTTCTATGGGGATTTGCTACTACTATGGAGAGTTCCTGTCTCGGACAGATGTGTCAGCAGAAAGCACTGTGTCAGCCTGAAAGAAAACACCACATCCTGTAGGGCATATAGCAGCTGATAAGTATGGAAAGACTTAAGATTTTTAAATTGAAATTTTAATTACAAATCTGTTTAACTTTCTGAAACCAGTTGATTTGAAAGAAAAATATTTTTGCCGGAGTACCCCTTTATGGTCACATAATTCCAGCAAACAGCTGGAACAAATTGATAAGTGATCGCTGGTGCGTTTACACAGACAAATTTATCTGACAGATCTTTGAAGGCAAAACCAGGAGCAGACTATAAACAGGGATCAGGTCATAAAGAAAAGACTGGGATCTATCCTCTTTTCAAATCCATTCCTGGCTTTGGCTTCCAAAAATCTTTCTAAATCTTTCTGTGTAAATGCACCCTAAAAGGACCTTATTTGTCCATTGATGAAAATGGAAATGGTAATAAAGACAGTTATAACAACTCTCTGGAATATTTAAAGGTGAAATTACGGAAATTCTGCATAATCTGCATGAATTATTAAAACCCCACCTAGATATATAGAATGAAAAAAGAAAACTGTCTGTAAATGCATAGGCTGCTTGACATTGGAGCACAAGAAATGTCTCCTCCACTCAGTTCAGTCTAAGCAATGGTTTCTAAATGCTGCATTTGCTATGATTTTATTTATATGTTAGAGTTATGGAATGAAATGAAGAATTCCTCCTGGGCAAGGTTATCTTATTCATTATGTTAATTTAGAGAAACTGCTTGAACAGTGGTGCGCTAACAGGCGGTAGATGCAGAGCCTTCTCCGTGGTGTGGAGGGAATCTAAATAATTGCTTGCAGTAGCTCAGGTATAGTATTTATGGATGCAATACAGCAGTCTGCATACAATGACAAAACTGGCAATTTAAAAGGAAAAGTATTTTTGTACATACTTTAGCTCTGTATACTTGATAGCACTTTTGCAGTCTTTTTATATGTCATAAATCACTATAGCGCTGAGTATTTACAGCACTGGAAAGTGAAATGTCTTTTGCTTAGACTTAAAACTGCTACATTGTAATTGAATTAGCCAGCGTGATATTACTTCCAGAACAGCAGCCATAAAATGTTCTGCTCTATACCTGAAATGTGTAGTAGTATTTTTCTTGCTGTGTCATTTTTTTTTTCTCGAACGCTATAAATTGCTTCTCGTTGAAATTCCTAATATGGTTTGAACAATTTGAAGCAGCCTAGGATAACCACATCTACAAGTGGTTTTGCCTGAAGTGGACAAATGTCTCCGTACACCAAGTTGAAAGAGAGCTGACTGATGTTCTTCATTGAGTGGTTTTCCTAAATCCTGCTGTGCATCGTTTTATCATTAATCCTTCCTCAAGGCCAGAAACATAATGCTATCATGCGGTTTCCTTGTGTTTCCATGTTGTCCATGAACATTATAATGTCTACACGCAGCATAAGTAATCACCCAGACTAAGTCATTCTGCATGTTCTTGTTTCCCCTATTCCAGACAGTGAGCATTCAGTAGATCTGAATAGTGGTGTACACAGCTATAGGATGTGCTCAGGTGGTGGACCCAACTGGCTCGTAGACATTGGTGTGGAGGCGTAATTACAACCATGCACATTGCACAAAAATGTTTGACTCCACATGGTGTCAGATATAGACTCCACATTGTGTCATATATGGTGATCACAAAAACAGAGCCTAAAGCAGTCACTTACAAGATCGGAAGATCTGAAATACAAGATTGGAAGATATGAAATAGCAGGACTGTTTTCATAGACGCCCTCCCACAATTTGGCCCTTTAGCCACCTACTAGATATCAATTAATGTGCAGTAAAGTAGGAGTTATCAGCTACATTCCCGTCCTCCTCCTATCATGTGACCAGCATTTAAACTGTACATTGCAATGACACTCCCATCGGTGCTCTCACTAGACAAAGACATGTAGTACAGGGCAGGCAGACTAATATCTAAGATGGAAAGGACAATGAGAACATGGGTTCAAGAGAGTATCCTGTAACCAAAGAAACCCTTATGTAAAATACATTCTACTATATTTTGTGTTTTACAGTTTAGGTACTGTATGAGCTGCTTTTATTACAAGTTATTACACTGTCTCTCTAGTGCCATCTATAGGTAGCTACCCTGTAAGTTGAAGCTTGACCTATAACAGAGCCTTGAAACATGACTTGGGTTATCAGCCAAGCCAGACACAACCCTCTGTAGTCAACACAGGTTTGCAGTAGTTACTACTGGTTAGAACAGAGGAGCGTGCTGTATGACTATGTGAAATGCCATATGTGTGGGCCCTCAGAAGATCTTTGTAGGAAGTCTTCAGGGCACTGCTTTCAGGGGAAAACATACTTTATTGATAGTGTTGAGATAATGGGTGGATATAAATAGTATTCCCAGACTCTTGGATAGATGAAGCAATTCCAAACTTTTTTTTAAGATAAGAGAAAGTCTGTATTATATACTCTTAAGCAATGGCTATGACTAAGAGAATCCAGTACCATTGAAACGTGTCAGACTTTTGCTTGAGTTCTCGCATCTCATGGAATTTAATTGGCAGGTAACAGTAAAGAAAACCTAGCAGTACTGGACTACTACTTTGGATACCCTGCCACACTTAGCCCAGGTAAAGCCTATGCTATGATGAGTGGATGGATGGATGTAAATAATGGGCATTTTCATCTGCAAATGTTATCCCCTTGCCACCAGATATGGGACACCAAGCTGGACCCCCATCTATCATGAAAGTGGATGATGATATCCTGGAATAAATGTTTACACTTCTGCATAGTACAAAGTTTTTAACTCACATGACCATTATCTAATAATTCCTATTGTCCATAAAATGCTTTTTAGTAGTCACATTATGTATGTTCCTTAGATTTTAGGTCCATTGTCAGATTTTATTCAGATAGGTACAAGTGCAAAGATCCCATGGGTCATGCATGTGATGCTCAAGATCCATAATAGAAATCTATAGGATGTGTACCGTCTCCTGATTCATTATGTTTGGCAGGTTTGGTGGCTCACCATGATTATAGGAAGATTTTTAGGGGCCTTGTAAATTTACTTAAGCTCCTTTATAGCTTCACAATATGGTGGGCAGTAATTGTGTACTGTCAAACAAAGGTCATCACACATAGATATCTCCTTCCACGTGAATAATTTAATAGAACATTCTTTTCAAAATGTTGTAAATGGATTTAATTTATCTCCGCCTATTTGAAGGGATCCTGCCACCATAAAAATGTTAACCTACTGATGTCTTGTTATAGAGTAAGAGGAGCTGGGCAGTATGATACTTTTCTTGGCGGAAAAAAAAATCTGTATAACTTAACAATTAAAATCCCTGAGCTGATGAGTCCATAGGGCAGTCTCACTGAATGATTGTATGAACAGGGATGGCTCACGATCAATGATTAAGAGTGATGAGCGAACATTCGAATGTGTTCGAATCACGAACACAAAAAAAAAAAATGATCGTGATCGGTTATGTGTGCGTATATACACAATGATGTATATACGACTGTGTATTTTAATTACACTCTGCAATCACTGGCACATAGCAGAGCAAAACAGAAAGATTAATGAAATATATATGAATTAGCCCTAAAAAGGACTGTTGGGTTCTTAAAGTGACACTGTCACCCCCTTTGTGCATTCTGACATCTCTACACAGGTGTAAAGGGTAAATTTAGAGGTTTTCATACCTTATTTTATATCATACATCATGGTGCTTTTTTAAGTAAAAAGTGTCCTTTTATCAACTGCAAATTGTGTTAAGTGGGCGGGGCCTCACGGCATTAGCACCACTTAGCCCCGCCCACAGCGTTACCATTGGTCCCGCCCCTTGACGTCCATTGGTCGGCCGGCCTAGAGGGGGTGGGGACTAGACCTTTAGGCCAGCCTGTTCCAATGGCCAATGAGCCCACTTAACACAATCTGCAGTTGATAAAAGATTACTTTTTACTTTAACAAGCACCATGACGTATGATATAAAATATTGTATGAAAACCGCTAAGTTTACCCTTTACACCTGTGTAGAGATGTCAGAATGCACAAAGGGGGTGACAGTGTCACTTTAAGTTTTTTTTCACAGAGGATGCCTGGTAACTACAAGGTTAAGAAATTAATCCTTATAGTACCTAAAAGCTGGATTCTGTCACCCTCCCTACACTGACAATTTCACAACATTCTAAGCCCTGCTCGGTCAGCTCTCCCTCCCTACACTGACTAACTATGACTGTGAATATTGCTGCCTAACTAAATTCAGATGCTGTCCCTGCTCATTTCACTCTCCCTACTGAACAGCACAAGGATCAGAAAAGACTGCGAGAAAATTTGACTCAGCAATGTGTTTTATAGTATGTATGTAATGATGCTAATTGTACAGCCAATCACAGTAATGCCAGTAGTGAACATGGCTACTACATTACCTGATGTGCCCTTCCTAACCCACACGTTCATTGGCTCTTTCAAATTGGTTGAAGGAAACGTATGCAGTTGCGTATCTTCGCATGTTCTAAAATGATCGTTATAACCATTCTGTTCATCAAACAAATTGTTTGTGATGGGCGAACGGGAACAATTAGCAGCATGTGCGTACGAACATATGAACATTCACGAACATGTTCGCTCATCACTAATGGACCGCTAAGGCCAATAAGTAGGGATTTCAGTAAATGAGGAATAGGTTACATTGAATTTTCCCCACAAACTGTATTAAACATCTTCACTATTGGTGTGTTTCTTCTTTTTCCAAACTACAGCATGCTTGCTGTTAGTTCCTATTAGATCTGTTAATAAAGGTTAAACATCTAGCATAAACAAGGATAAATATTCTTTATATTATTGTCATAAAACTGTGTCTATCAAAGAGTCCAGAACAGTCATGTAAATTACATATTTAACCCCTTAAAGTGTCACTGTCGTTATAACTTTGAAAATCTAAATCAACAGTAGATGTGAGTGTCATCAGCAGCTCTTACCTTTCTTTAAAATAATAGACAGCTGTAAACATTATGTATTTGTTGTTGAAGTTAAGGTTAGGAGAGACCATCTACTAAGGTGTATTGCAAGAAGAAATAGATCATACGCATAGTCTGCAGCAAGATAAGGGATGTGCTGTAACCTATTTTACTCCAATCCTTGGAATGGCCACCATGTAATACTACATTAGCCCTGCAGTGGCCACTGTTTGCTGGGCATCTCAAGAGTGAGACCTGCAGCGATCATCAGGGATTGAGTACAATAACTGTAGCTAGCATTTGAAAATGTATTTAAGCCTTTTATGTATTATCGTATGCAGTGAATTAAAGTGAATATATCTGAACACAAAGTGTTTGTAACAGTAAGAGTGTAGTGGATAATAATTATCTCCTGTTCCAGAGACAATAGAGGGATATTAATGGCATGGAGCTCTTTGATGTTCCTGTGTTGTGTAGACTGCTTTAGTGCTTGTTTTTACATCGAGTTGCCAATTGAAGCATGTGGTGAACTCTTGTACATGAGAGAATAAACTGTATTGCAGCAGCATTGTGTCCTTTCCTACAGGGAAACAAGTAATGCTGAGTGTTTAAACTTTTTTTGCTTTGTGGCAGTAGTATCTCTACAATAGCAGGAAAACAAACAACATGACAAACCGATGGCAAAGACAATGTGGAACAGACAGCTGGATCATACCGTGTGATTTATCTAGGAAGCCTAGGAGTAATGTGGGTTTTGCCATAGATCTGGCTCTTGATAGATGTTCCTCTTGTGCCAGCGACTAATAGAATTGAGTTATATTTTCTTAATACATTTACTCATATACTATTTTCTTAGGTTGGTAAAAAAATTATAATGATTCACACTTGCTATTAACCTTCATGTCAGCTATATATTGTATAATGTCATACCAGAAATGCCTATATATTGGGTTTTATATTTGCCTTTTTGAAAGGCTATAGCAATGAAACCAGTGAGATTCTTGGATCCAGGCTGCACAGAGTTATATGTGTCTGTTTTTTACTACATAGTGTACTGTTTACATTTAGCCATGTATGTTATTCATCTATTGTACAAATAATAGACATGCCTTACCCAAAGGTACTATTTACTCACCAAGCATTTACTCTAGTCTCTGCTGCTTGGCTCTTCGCTAGCCATGTTATATTGGCACACTGGCATTGTCAGTCACTTTAGCTTAGTTGCCTTTTCTAAAGGTAGTTGTAGGTAGTCTGTAATTAAAGGGGGTATCCAGTTTGTGGGTGGTGTTACAAATGCAATTAAAGGGGGTATCCAGTTTGTGGGTGGTATTACAAATTGGCTCCTATTACTTCAATAGAATTCAATAAGTGATTGTAACATAAGTAATAGGACTCTTAGAGGATCATTTTTGCTTGATTTTAGCTTATGACAACATTTGCACTTGCAAATTCTGTGTTTCATGTGGACACTTTTTTAACTTTTGGTCTTTTTTAACTTGTGTCTTTATATACAAATCACTTGTGAAATCATACTGCCCCTAAATGGGGGTAGTCTGGTCTGAGGTCTCTATTACGTGAAGTCTGGACTGGGGTCTGTGTGTTGGACCTAATTTGGTCTAGGGTCACAAAAGATTTCTGTCAGGAACCGGACAGTAGGACAAGACAAGACAGTGAGCCCTGATGCTGAACCCAACCCACTGTCCCTACCTACTTGCCACAATCCGCCCTAAGATGGCGGCGAGCAACTGGGCGGCGGTCCCTGCACTGGCTAGGTGGGACACAATAACAAGACAGACAGACAAAACACAATAAAGAATAGTCCACAGTCCGGGTCACAACAATTGGGCAGCAAAGGTAAAAAAATCACAATACAATAGTCGTAGTCAAAGTCCTGGCAATATGGTCAGGGGCAGGCAGCTAGCAAGGATGGTCAGAAAGCAAGGCAAAAGGATCAGAGAAATACAGATAATAGCAGAACCACAAGCAGGCAGAGACAAGCTCAATAACCAGCAATGAGTGCACAGACTGGGTTAGTTATATAGGAGGCCAGGGTTCTGGTCCAGAATGTAATTGGACCACCCCCCTGATCTCCAAGCACAGACACTTGAGAACAAAACAGATCATTGGCAGGAATACTTGTCAGTCACAGCAGAACCAAAACACAGATTAACCATAACATGGCCAGACAGAATTCAGCAGGTGAAATCGGGTGTGTCTCCAAACCAAGGTGAGCATATAAACCAGTGTTCACACACAGCAAAACAAAACACAGAAACAGAATACAAGAAAATCAGCGCCTTCTCGGCTGCACAGCACGAGCCGAGGGGCGCATAATGCTCTGCAAAGATACCATCCTAACAATTTCAAATCTTTTGTGACCAGCGAATAAGACCTGCTCAGAGACATACATATGCTGGCGAGAAAAAACATCCAGATATTTATGATATCCACTATTATCACCCATACCACGCACTGCTTACATCTCACCTATAACATTCTAAATCTGTCTGATCCGCTACAACGTATATATCAGGCTTATGA